>NW_006159600.1:135449-140666 GCF_000334495.1 Tupaia belangeri chinensis | reverse complement strand
TAAATTAATTCTTGAAACAAAAAGGGGAGAAAGCTGGGTCCTCCATGTATGTGCCCAAATTACCTAACCATGTTCAAATTAAATAATTTAAATTTGACTTTTGACTCAAAAATCACATAAATGGAGCACTCCTTGGCAGTGTTTATCATCTACTCAAAAGTTTCCTCCAGCCAGTGATCTCCCAAGCCTTGTGGGAGATGCAGGATTTTAACATCTAGAGAGATCAGAGATATTTAGGCCACACCTCTCTTTGCCACCATGGGAAAAATCCCAATCCAAATCTTCCAAGCCTACTGTGCCGGACAGTATGCTGACTAATTTTGAAAAGGGCTTCTCTGATGATTATGGAGTTAAAATGAAACTAAAAAAGCTAAAAGCTCTTTGTAAGGTTGAATGACCCTTTTTTAAGATGGAATGGCTGCCAGGGAACCAGCAGTTAGCGTAATGGCTATGTCGCTGGACTCCCATGTAGTTGACTGCGGTTTGCGTCCTGGACCCGGTGGCTTAAAACTCACACCGGGCGCATGTGCATGCGTGCCCAAGATCCCAAGAGGAGAATGGAGAAGGGACTGTGGCGTGACCATCCCCCCTGGGGGGTGATTTCTCGCTTTCTCTCTCTCTGCATCTCTGTCTGTCTGGCGAGCGCACGCGCCCTATAGTGAAAACCTCTCCAAAAAAAAAGATGGAATGGCTGCCAGAGGGAACTCTACACCTCCCCACCGTATGAGCTATGTACAATGTGATTACTGGCACCCTAGGCAATCCTGACCAGTTCCCCTATGCTGTCTCCTGACTACAAGTCACCTAAGCCATTCTGCCCTGGGTGCAGATTTGCATAACAGGAGAGGAATCAATATACAATTCTGGCCGCTCATGTCATCTTGCAAGGCACTCTCAAAGAGATGTCATTAGCAGCTCCACACCCATATGCCCCAGCCAAGCCAATGATTGAAACTCTGCCCCCATCTGTGTCCGCAGAGCCTGAAGAGCAGCCTGAAGGACCAGCAACAGCTCCACCCATTCAGGAGGAGGCTGCCAGCCATTCCAAACTTTGATCCCAGACTCTGTCTCACCTGCTGTCACCAGACCGGCAAGCTGCTACAGCCCCAGGCAATCTTACTCTTCAGATGTCACTCCAAGAGACCTGAGGGCCTCCTCAGATAGGAGCAGATGGGGCTATTACAGAAGGCAGAACAAACCTCTACCACCAGCCCTTTACCACCACTTATTTGCTTAATTGGAAACACCACATCCTCCCTTACTTAGAACGGCCCTAGGCAATAATAGAGTTCATGGGGTTTATACTCCAAACGCATCAGCCCACTTGGGATGACTTGTGGCAACTACTCCTCACCCTACTTAATACGGAGGAGTGCCACAGAGTCCAGCAAAGACATGGCTGCAAGAGCATGTCCCCAACGATGAGGTAAATTCTGAAGCTTGGGCCAGAACTGCCTTTCCGAGTGAAAAGCCTAACTGGGATTTCCGTACTGAGGATGGTCATCAGCAAGTATCGAGAGGCACTCCCACAACAGAGAAAATCCAGTGGGAAAAAACCTACAAATATGGCAAAAACTACAATGATTCAAAAGACAGATGAGCTGCTGGGGCAGTTTTACGAGAGGCTCTACAAAGCATACCAAATCTATACTCCATTTAATCCCAAAAGCCAGTGCCAGGGTCCACCCTTGGTCGGGGTGGGCTGACTCGTTGGAGGTGGCGCAGGAAAGGAAGACTGAGGCCTCGGTGCCTTTTTCATGCACGTCCTCAGTCAGACACTCTCAGAGATTGCTCTCTGAAGAGTGACAACTGCTAGGAATCATCGTGCCTTTTTATTGAAAATGTGATACATGCAAGTAAATGGTTGAGGGGCTACGTGTTCTAGTTATCAATTCATAAAGTTTTAACAATAGGGATCATAAATTTCATTCAGGATTTGATTAAAGGTAGGTCTATTAGTCATTGATACAGTTCAACAATTGTTTGATTGATGAAAGCAGGTTCTTGGGAACTTCAAGGAGTGCAGTTTCCAGTAAGTAGAGTTAATTATTAGCCGATGTTCAGCAGCAGCCATCTTGTGATTACTAAAAGAAAATCTCAAGTATATAGGTATTAGTTCTTATGGATCTCAATAAAGAATGATACTTATATAATTCTATAGGGATCTAAAATTTAATGAAAGGAATCTTAACATATCTTTTTTTAAAGGGATGAGCCTACTGTTCACTTGGTGAGAATAAGGGGATACTTTGAACAGCTTCTCCAACTAGCAGTACCAGTTTTTCTTAAGTCAAAAGTAAAATGACTAACAAGTTAATGAAAAACTTTAAAATGGGTTTATGGTGTTGCGGATTCACTTGTGTAGCTAGCCTATGGCACCACTGTTATGTATTTTGTTAGAACATTAGTTACCATGGGGCGAGAGTGTCCTGGGCCAGTTTCGGCCTAGTGCTACTGTATGTAAAAAGGTTGTTTATATTAAATGTGTCTTGAAGGGCCTTCCAAAGGTCAAGAAGAACTTCAGCACACCCTCCATTGTGACTGCATGGATGAAGCGTTGTAATTAACAGTAAGTGGTCAGGGTAAAGGGAAGCGGTCGGGGAACTTTTGGGAAATCTTACTACAAAGATGTATGAGACAACTATGTAATTCTTTTATAGCAGTATATCAGGGAGTCAGAGGGGGGGTCACTTCCTAGCAAAGCTACTGCAGTTTCCGGCACATATAGCAAGCGGCTTTGCCAACAAGCTGAATTGATCCAAGCTTTGCTCATGGGGGGGGGCATACAGCAGTGGCCTTGCCAATGTGCTGAGCTGACCAAGGCTGTGCTCAAAGGTGGGGAGGGGGGCTCAAACAGATCCTGGGGCCCCACCGGGCAGGACTCCTCCAAGCCAGGAGATGATCAATGCTGCCTTTGTCAACAAATTGGCCCCTGACATACATAGAAAACTCCAAAAGCAGTCGGCTGGTCACCACCCTCAGGCAACCAGATGCCCCACACGGTCCAAGAGGGAGGTCAAAAGTTGGCTGGCCCCCCCCAAAAGTTGGCTGCCCCAGGCTTAAACTGACCCAACATGCTTACTGCAAAATGGATGGGCACTGAAAGGACGAATGCCCCAAGCGTAAGGCAAACCAAGGAAAACCAACCAGAAGCCCACTGGGAGCCCCTGGTCAACATCAAGGTTGAGGGCCAACCAATGACATTCACAGTATATACCAGCACTGAACACCAAACACTTGTTCCCCCATCAGGCCGGAAAGCTACTATCATGGGAGCCACTGGAAACACCTGTACCCAACCCTTCTTACAGGCAAAAAGCTGCCAGTTAGGGGGACACTTGGTTACTCATGTACCTGCCTGATTGCCCAGTCACATTGCTGGAAGGAGACCTACTAAACTTAGAGCACACATCAGCTTTGACTCATCAGACTCAGCTGCCTTAACCATCAAGTCCCACCAAAATCCTGATTGTGGCAATGTCTCAGGAGGAAGAATGGCGAATGTTCGTGTACAAGATACCTAGTGGAGATGATGAGGCATGTCCTTCACTTGTTAGAGACTTCCCTGTAGTCTGGGCTGAGGGGAGCACACCAGGGATGGCAATTAGCTACCCACCTATAGTGATCGAACTAACACCTCGCGCAGTCCATGCGCCTCTGACAGTACCCAATAAGCTGAGATGCTAGACTGTCCATAAAGAAACACATCGACTAGCTTTGAAAAGCCAGGATCCTAGTCGAATGCCAGTCTCCCTGGAACACTCCCTACCTCCCTGTGAAAAAGAGAACCTCTGGAGACCATCAGCCAGTTCAAGACCTACAAGCTGTGAATGCGGCCACAGTGTCCTTACATCCCACCATACCCAATCCATTCACTTTGCTGAGCGCTCTCCCAGTGGAGTCGGGAGGATTCAAAAACGTATTCATGCTGGGGCCGGCAGGTGGAGTGGTGGATAAGGGCGCTGGATTCCCACATGGCCCACCATGGTTCAAGTCCCGGACGTGGTGGCTTGCTTTCTCACTTTCTCTCTCTCTGGTGTCAAATCAAAAAATAACAATAACAAATCGAATTAAATAAATAAGTAATTCTTTTTAAAGAGAATGCCTTTATTAAAAAAAAAAAAAAGTGTTCATGCCAAATTACTCCCGGCAAAGGATGCCTTCTTTTGCCTGCAACTAGCAGCTATCAGCCAACCAATATTTGCCTTCAATTGGAAGGAAATTTTCCAAGCCAAGAGATGAATGCACTCTTCTCCAATATGTCGATGACCTTCTACTAACTGAAGAAAACTGAGAAAATTGCTGGAGGGGAACTCAAGAGCTGCTCCAACTTCTGTCCCAGGCTGGGTATAAAGTCTCAAAGATAAAAAGCCCAAATCTGCTACACTCAGGTGCAATTTTTGAGATTCATTCTGACTAAAGGACTTCATGCTCTTGGGCACTAATTAAAGCAAGTAGTATATGGATTGCCTCAGCCCACAACCCAGAAACAACTGCGCAAATTCATTTTTTTTTTCTTTTTTGGGAGAGGATTTTTTTTGCTACAGGGTGCATGCACACACCAGACAGAGAGAGACAGAGAGACAGAAAGCGAGAAATCACCCCCCAGGGGGGATGGCCACGCCGCAATCCCTTCTCCTCCATTCTCCTCTCAGGATCTTGGGTACACACGCACACGCACCCAGTGTGAATTTAGGCCACCGGGTCCGGGAGTCGAACCATGGTCGACTACATGGGAGTCCAGCGACATAGTCATTTTCCTCCTGCAACTTTTTTTTTTTTTTTTTTTTTTTTATTACCTAACACTCATTCCCTGAGCATCATCACAACATACTAAATGTAGTTTCCCATCTAGGACAAACTGCATAGTGACTTAATCAAGCATGTTATCATCAATAATATTCCATTTCTACTTTCATACAATGTATACATATATATATGTTTTTTATCCTATCTTTGACCCTCTGCCCTTTCCCCCTCTCCCATTACCCTATCTCTGCCATATACAGTTGTCTTCCAGGGGAGTTATTGAAAATGTGATACATGCAAGTAAAGGGAAAAGGGCCACAAGTTTAAAGTTTTTAACAATAGGGAACATAGATTCCATTCAAGGTTGGATCAAGGGTGGGTCTCGTGCGGATCCGCCATTGTAGGTGAGTCTCCATGGAATACAGTTCTAGGAAAGCGGTTCTGATAAGCAGAGATGATTATCAGTTG
>NW_006159600.1:133497-135224 GCF_000334495.1 Tupaia belangeri chinensis | reverse complement strand
CCCGAGTGGGCTGGCCCAGGGCCCGACATAGCCATTATGCTTAACTGCTGGTCCTGCAACTGCGCAAATTCTTGGGAGCTGTGAGATTCTATAGAATTTGGATCCCAGGTTTTGCTGAAAAGGCTAAGCCACTGTATGAGCTATTAAAAGGCCTTAAGAGAGTCCCCTTTAAATGGGGACTACTCCAAGAGCAGGCTTTCCAAGATCTTAAGTCAAGCCTCAGGAAAGCTCCAGCTTTAGGACTCCCAGACGTTGCCCAGAAAAAGTCAGACAGCACTAGGAATTCTGACTCAGCCCACTGGACCTTGGGAGAGACCAATCACCTATCTAAGAGACTCAACCCTGTGGCATCTGAATGGCCCCCTTGTTTGTGAGCCCTTGCCACCACTGTCATATTAATCAAAAAGACACACAAATATACTTTGGGCCAAGTTATCAACACCTGGGGCCCCCATTTAGTAATCACACTGATGAACACAAGGGGATAAATGGTTGGCCAGCTCCAGGATGGCCCACTACCAGGGGAAGTTATTAATTAGAAGTCCCTGAATTAGACTCTAGATTCTGCAGCCCCTCAACTCCGCTAGCTTCCTCCCAGCCATGCTGGAGTCTCCTGACCACAACTGTAAGAGGCCCTCAATGAAGATTTTTCTGGACATCCTGATCTTGTGGACATAATGCTGAAAGCCCCCATCTCACTCTCTTTACTGACACTAGCAGCTACATGAATGATGGCACTTGATATACTGGCTATGCTATTACCTCCCAAGACACAATGATCGAGGCTGGGGCACTTCATCAAGGATGGTCTGCTCAGCAGGCTGAACTCTGAGCATTAATTCGAGCCTTAAGACTGGCAACCAGTAAGAGGGTAAACATCTACACAGACTCAAGATATGCATTTGCTACCCTGCATGTTTATGGAGCATTATACCAAGAAAGAGGACTCCTCTCAGCAGAAGGGAAAACAGTCAAAAACAAGGAGGAAATTTGTCAATTATTAGAGGCAGTCTGGGAGCCAAAAGAAATGGAAATCATCCACTATAGGGGACACCACAGGGGGTTAGACCCCATCACCCTGGGAAATGAGCTGACAGACCAGACATCCAAGGCTGCCTCCAAAAGAAATGGCAATCATCCACCACAGGGGGTTAGACCCCATCACCCTGGGAAATGAGCTGACAGACCAGACATCCAAGGCTGCCTCCAACTGGGCCCCTACCACTACAACTAACATGGTGCCACTCACAAGCCTCCCAAAAGCAACCCCTTATACCTCCAACAAACATCACTGGGCAAAGTCAGAGGGAGCAACCCTGGAAGAAGATGGATAATGGGGACTGCCAGATAAAATAATATAAATACCTAGATGGATAGTGGGGACTGCCAGATAAAATAATATAAATACCTCAATCCCTAGGATATTTGTTGGTAAAGCAGCACCACGAGTTAAATCACTGGAATAAGACTAACCTAAAGAATATGTTAGGCCAAGACTATTTTTTTGAGTCGCCTACCGTTGTAATGTACAACTGTACGCATGCGATGCCAGACCTATGCCAGAAATAACCCCATCCAGGAGCCAACTTGGCCGGCTGAAATACAAGCTACCAGGACCACTCCCCTAGAATTACTGGAGGCAGACTTCGCAGAAGTGCAACTGTGCCAGGGCTATAAGTACTTACTAGTCCTGGTCTTCACCTACTCAGATTGGATGGAATACTTCC
>NW_006159600.1:108124-133487 GCF_000334495.1 Tupaia belangeri chinensis | reverse complement strand
AGGTCAGGGAAGTCACTCGAGCACTTCTAAAGGAAGTTATACCTCGGTTTGGACTTCCTCTTATGACTGGGTCAGACAACGGCCCTGCCTTTGTGGCAGAAGTCATACAGGGAGTAGCAAAGGCCTTGGGTACAAAATAGAAGCTTCACACTGCTTACCAACCTCAGAGCTTGGGGAGCATTAAACGAATAAACCATACTCTCAAGACCACCCTGGATAAGTTCTGTAAAGACACAGGATGACCCTGGGTGAATGTCCTCCCATTAGCCCTCCTCCAGGTTGAATGTACATCCCCCAAAATGGTTATTCTCTTTATTAGATTACGTTTGGCCAGTCACCCCCTTTAGTCACTCAGTCCCGAATGGCTGACATCTGTCAGCTGGGCAAGGCAGTTTTGATCCACAATCTGGTGGCCTTGAAAAAGACTTTTTAAAAAATAGCCTGTGATGGGACCAGCAGTTGGGTAATGCCTATGTCACTGGACTCCCACGTAGTTGACCATGGTTCAAGTCCTGGACTCAGTGGCTTAAACTCTCACTGGGTTAATGTGCGTCCATGCCCAAGATTGTGGCGTGGCCATCTTCTGGCTTTCTGTCTCTCTGTCTGTCTCTTTCTGGTGAGCGCACGCGCCCTATAAAAAACCTCTTAAAAAAAAAGCCTGTGGAAAAAACTCACACCTCCCTTGGAAACTATGTACACAATCATGAGCCTGGAGACTTACTATGGGTTTAAAAAAAAAAAAATTACTGTAACCTATCTGGTTGGGGATCATATGTTGTGCTTGTTACCTCTCCAGCAGTTAAAAGTTACAGGGCTAACCCCATGAATCCATCACTTGTGAGTGAAGTGAGCTGCAGCACCAAAGGAGCCTGGAACCTGGATGATGAAAAGCCACCCCAAACAGCCGACCAAGGTGACTTTCCAGAGGGCCAACACCTAACATTGGAACTGCAGCCCTGCTGTAACCACTCCTGGGCTGGCTACTCTACATACAGCAGAGGCTTGAGGAGTCTACAGCCCTGTTTGGCCACTCTGACACTGACAAACCTACACATGGCAAAAGCTTGAGGACAGTGACAGATAACACCCCAATACCCTTACAACTTCCTGCCTTAAAGCCATCAAATATCAAATGCCTGTCATTGCCACAGAAAGTTATGTTTATTGCCCTATTAGTTGGTCCTCCTTAAATATGACTGAGGAGGCTCAAGAGGGGGAAATGTGGAGCAACCCAAGTCTGATAATTGTCTGAATTTTCTGTTCTAATATAGAGAAACTTGTAAATAGCCTTGACACAGGGAAAATAACTGCCTAGGCTTTCTGTTTCTCCAACAGTCAGCTGCCCTTCCCCTGAGCTGTTTAGAGGCTTTGAGTTCCCTGCTTCCCTACCAGCTCTGTATTAGGACAGACAGTGAGTCCCTACCATGATAGGACTCTCCAAGCAAGTTGACACCACCCCTCCCCAATTCACCCATAAACGACTGTGTACAATTCACACCCCTGTGTACAACTCACACCCGGGGCTGGAGACTCGGAGTATTAACTCCTTCATGGCCACTAGTATAATAGAGTTCTTTTTCTCTCCAGAGTACCGCTTTTTCGTCCCTCGGGGTCTGTTTTTCTGCAACAATCCCACTTGCTGTCCCAGCTGCACTACCTACCAGGGCTCCAAATTCTCCTCCTCTCCAACCTCTGTTTGTGCACCCCCCCCTTTGCTGCTCTCTTCCTATTTTACTCTCCACATCTCTCTGCAGTTTTCCCCCTATTGCCCTACTGGCAACTGGCAGGAGAAACATCTCTTGGAAAGCCTTCCACTTTGTCCATTAGGGTTTCCCCTCACTTTCTATCCTCAGTGTCTCCATTTCAACTTCCTCCCTCTCTATTCCTGATCCTTGTTTCCCAAAATTTCACTGGGGACAGAATGATGTGCAGTCTCCTGCAGGAGGACACTGGGGCCAAAGAACAGTGGGAGGCACAGGCAGGCCCATTTCTCCGCCCATGGGGTTGGGAAAGCCAAGACTGGGAAAGGATGGCCTGGAGGGCGAGAGGTCCAGTCAGGGGAGGAGGAGGGTGGGGGATCAGAGTGTGTGGGTGAGTGGGTGCATATGTGTGAGTGGTGTGGACAGAACTCTGACTGCTTTTTCCTATTTTTCTAAAGTCTTTTCCAGAGGGCCTAGCAGGAGTCATGCCCAGAAACATTAACAGACCTTTTTTTTTTTTTTTTCAATTTAACAGGGTTCTTCCTACATTTGGTCCCTGGCATAGTATCTTTCAGATGTGTATTCCAGCACCCAATACGGTATATTATTTTGCTTATCTCTTCCCAAGACACAGAACTTCCCTTTCCTTGAGATGTAGATTAAGCATTTCAAATCTCTTCCCAAGACACAGTAGTCCAACCTAAAAATTGTGGAACCCACCTATAACCTACAAGTTTCCGCTTCCACATGTCCTGCCTTTTTGGGCCAGACCAATGGAAATCTTCACTGTCTGTCACTCAAAATCAAATAAGAGGAATCCCTGCACCCCATCGCCCCACGAAAGGCATGTTTGCCTCCTCTCCGTGCCTTGGTCACTCATATTTCTGCTTGGAAATAAAGTGCAGTCATTACTAACTTTTTAGAGTTGGTTCTTTTCCGTGGACTGTGTGTGCGCGCGTGTGTGTGGACGCGCAGCGGGCGGGATCCACGGGGTACAGGGCTGGGGAGGGTTGGGGCCCCTCCAGGCTGGAGCTGCCGGTGCGAGCGGGTGGGGGCGGCAAGGTCGGGAGGGCTCCTGCGCCACACCCGGCGCCCAGGGAGGGTCGGGGGCGAAAGGCAGGAGGGCGGGGCAGGCGCAGCCCGGAGCGACCTTACCTCCAGAGGGAGCCCCAGCCCAGCCGCTACGGGGGCGGGGACGGGTCTACACGCAGGGGGGGCCGGGACCCCGGGACCCGGGACCCGGAACACAGCGCGGGGGCCGCCTGCCGAGTCCACCCGTGAGGTAAACGCGCTCAAACTCCCGCGCCAGGATGTGACCTTCGCCCCACGAAGTCAGCTTCCGGGTCTGCAGGAAGCCGTCGGCGGAAGGGGCGGAGCCTGGCCGTTCGTGACGTCGCGACGCGCCCGACGATTGACGGCCGCGGAACCGGACCCGGCCTGTGTGCGGGGAGGACCGGACCGCGCGGGCCTGCACCTGGGCCCTCCTGCGACTCGTTCCTGCTTTAGAGGAAAGACCTGTCAGTGTGGCTTAGAGGACAGGGCCGGGGCCTGCAGGGGTTATGGTGGTTAAGGCGCTGGGCGCTCCCACGTGGCTGACCACGGTTCCAGTCCTGGACCTGGTGGTTTGCATTCTCACTTTCCCCCTCTGTCTGTCTCTGGTCAAATTTTTTTAAAAGTACGAATAAATAAAATTAATCTTTAAAGAAATAAATAAAGGACACGGGGCTGTAGAAGTGGGATCTTGGTGCCCAGCAGTTGGCCTCTAGCGGAATGTCGCTGGACTCCCACATGGTTAACCTGGTTGTGTCTGGACTGGGTGTTCTGAAACTCAAGCCGAGAGCTTGAAAAGGAGAAGGAATTGTGGCTTGTGGCATATTCAGCACAAGAGAGAGAGGACACCAAGATTTTTGCAGGAAAATGGCAATTTGTGCAGTACAAAGGCAGAGCCTGAATTTCTTAGGGCTCTTCCTTTTATTTGTTTTAGTTTCTTTGTCTCCCATATATGGCTATACATTCTTTTACATACTTTTGATTGAGTAAAACACACCTACAGAATTATGTAGGTATGAACTGGGGTCCTGGGCAGAAGTGTGTGAAGTTAGAGTTGCTAGGTTGGCATCTGGGCTACAGAGGTCACAAGAGGTGCTCAGGTGCTATGGGGACAGGGCTACAAGGTCACCACAGGCTGCCACATGTACTTAAGTTCGAAGTCTATTCAGTTATCTTCCTCTGTCCTGGAAGGCCCCCCTATCGCAGTGTGACCAACCCTCCAAGAGGTGATTTCTCACTTTCCCTCTCACTGTCTCTGTCTTCTTTCTGGGAAGGACACACATACTAAGACAAAAACCTCAAAAAAAGAAACAATAACAAAAAACAAGTGGGATCTTGGTGATAGCATTGGCTTGGGTTAATATGCTGGAGCCCACATAGCTGAAGATGCAAAAACATGCAGGGTGTGTGTGTGTGTGTACCCAAAATCCCAGTAAGAGAATGAAGGACAAGAAATTGTAGGCAGCTTTATTCTTCTGGGGTGTGATTTCTAACTTTCCCTCTTTCTCTCTCTCTCTTGTAAAAAAAAAAAGACTAAAATAACAAAGGTATCTTTGGATAGAGAGGTCAATTTGATGAGCTCCCTGGATTTAAGAAAATTTACTTAATGATCATTAAGTTTTTTTAAGAATATTTATTTAATTTTATTTATTTATTCATTTATTTTAATTTGACCAGAGAGAGAGGAAGTGAGAACGCAACCCACCAGATTCAGGACTTGAACCATGGTTGGCCATGTGGGCGTGTCCAGTGCCTCAACCACCATGCCACCTGCTTGGTCCCCATGATAGTTAAGTTTTTTAAAAGAATTATTTAATTAATTACCTTTGTTACTATTGTTTAATTTGACCAGAGAGGGAAAGAAAGAGAAGGTAAGAAAGCAAGCTGCCTGGTTCCGTGCTTGAACTGCAGTCAGCCATGTGAAAATCTAGCTCCTTAACCACCATGTGCTGTCCCCAGTTACTGTTAATTTAAGGCCTTAATATTTCCTAAGAGTCTATGTGGGCATGGGAAGTATATGTCTGTATTCCCAGACACTGAAGGAAAAGACACTGAAGGAAAAGCTTTGTCACTTTCATTTTTTTCCTCTCTATAGTCAAATTTAAAAATAATAACAGATGGAATTAAATAAATAATTATTTTAAAATATTTTGGGGCCTTTAACCACCATGCCACCTGCTGGACTTCCACATGGCTGACCACAGTTCAAGTCCTGGTCCTGGAGGTTTGCTTTCTAACTCTCTCTTTCTCTCTCTCCGATCAAACTGGAAAATAATAATAAATACAGTTAAATAAAGTAATTCAAAATATATATATTATTTTAAGATAGATTTTTTTTTCCAGTTACTTGGTTTTATTTATTCATTCAGTTATTTTAATTTGACCAGAGAGACACAAAGAGAGAGAGGGAAAGTTAGAAAGCAAGCAAGTCACCATATCTAAATCTGGAACTATGGTCAGCCATGTGGGAGTGTCCAGCACCTTAACCACAACGCCACCTGCTGGCTCCAACTTTGCTATAGGGCACGTTCACTTGCTGGAGAGACAGAAAATGAGAAATCACCACCCCCGGGGGGGAATGGACATGCCACAGTACCTTCTCCATTCTCTTCTTGGGATCTTGGCCATACACACACATGGCATGAGTTTTTAGTTACCCCAGAAGAGTCTGAGTTTTAAGTTACTGGGTCTGGGACTCAAACTGCATTCGACTACATGGGGATCCAATGATGCAAACATTATGCCATCTGCTGGTCCCAACGATTTTATTTTTTTCAGAGATTTTTTTCTGCAGGGTGTGTTCTCTCCAGAAAGACAGAGACAGACAGACAGCAAGTGAAAAATCATCCTCCAAGGGGGTTGGCCATACTGCAATCCCTTCTCCTCCAGTCTCCTCTTGGGATTTTGAGCATGCACACACACATGTGCACGCCTGGCATGAGTTTTCAGGCCTCCAAGTCAAGGACTCAAACCATGGTCAGTCATGTTGCAGTCCAGCAATATAATCACTATACCATGTGCTGGTCCCCATTATTTATTAAAAATTGACCAGAGAGAGAGGAAGGAAAACTGAGTAAACAAACCGCCAGGTTTAGAACTTGAATCTTGGTCAGCCATGTGGGAATCCAATGTCTTAACCACCACATCACCAGCTGACTCCCAGTCCAGACATTTTCAAAGGGCCAGCACCCTGGGGTCCTGAGCTGAAGGAATAAGGCTTGTGATGTAAGATCAATAAACAGGGCTCTGTTGCACAATGGATAGTGCACTGGACTTCTAATAAACAGGGGAGGTAGAGTGGACCCTCAGTGAAGAGGTTAAGCCCTGTGTAGAGGTAGCCATCCTAAAAGGCAACCACAATTTAAATACTGATCCCAGTCCCTTAAAAAACAGGCCAAGCTAGTGTGGGCCATGCCCAAGAAGGACAGGACAGGGAGCAGTAAAGAAAATGGGATTACAGAGTGACCATCCTGTACTGGGGTGATGTGTAATTTCTCCTCGCCTTCACTCCCTCTGGCACTGAAAACAAAAAACAGGTAACAACTCTATACATACAGGTTTGTTTTTGTTTCTAGTTTTAATGTGTGCTATAGGGTGCATGCAAACACTGGAGAGAGACAGAGAGGGAGACAGGAAGTGGGAGAGAGAGAAAAAGAGTGAAAAATCAACCTCGAGGGCAGATGGTCACATGGCAATCCCTTCTCCATTCTTCTCTCCAGATTTTGAGCACACACACCGAGCATGGTTTTAAGCTACTTCTTCCAGGACTTGAACTACACACTTGGCTGTATGGGATCCAGTACCTTAAACTCCATGCAACCTGAAGGCCTTGGAACACGTGAAAATTTTACGTAGTAACAAATTATAGTGTCATAACTCAGCCTTTCAATAGCATTTAAGGCCCCTGAGTATTCATTAAGGATGAGCAACTTTTGTACCTGTCACATACAAGACGTCATTAGTTGTAAAAGATGTGGCTGTAATCGCCAGTCACGGGTCTGTGTAACTGTATACCTGAAAAAAACCTAAACGTCTAGTAAGTGCATATTTTTCCATTGTCTTACAGATCATCTAAAAATATGCAGAGAATCACACATCCTTGGTTACCAATAGAAAATATAAGTAGTTGTGAAAACTTCAGGACCATGTGACATACAGAAACTACAGCCTGCCTTGGTGGTGACAAATGGTTAAGGGAGCTGTATCTCACCTGGCTAACTGTGTAGTTCTGGTCCCAGCCCTGGCTACTTAAAAACACACCAGGTGTGCACATGTGTCCAAAACTAGGGCAGGATCAAGAAATGGACAGACTACATGTGACAACACTGTGTCAATGAGTGCTGTCTTCATCCCCCTATGGCCAATACATGCACCCTCTGACAGTAATTAAAAAGAAAAAACAAGGTCAGATTTGTGGCATAGTGGTTGGTACTTAGCTGAATACAGATAATGGATGCTACTTTTTTAAACATTTTTCGCCACAGCATACAAAATGTGATTTTCCATCCACAATATACTGCATAGTGGCTTAATCATACATTGTCACATGTCATTTCCCCTATTTATCACCTGCCATTTCCCACCCTGCTCTCATACTATCTCAGGTGTCTATAGTTGTTTTCCATTCCCTTTTTCCCTCACCTTTTATTGACTCATAAAATTTAAGTAATCTAACTACTTTCAATAGCAAGTTATGCTGGTATATACATATCTGTGAATACATGTCTGACTTTAGGCATGAAACTGAGTTGAATGAATATACCATAAGGTAGTACCTAACTGATGCTATATAGCTTACTACGGTCATTAAGTAGGCATTTTTTTTTAATTTTATTTAATCTCATTCACCTATTTTAATTTGACCAGAGAGAAACACACAGAGAGAGAAAGTGAGAAAGCAAGCCACCAGGTCCAGGATTCAAACCGTGGTCAGCCATGTGGGAGTGTCCAGCACCTTAACAACCACGCCACCTGCTGGTCCCAAGTAGGCATTTTTTAATACATTTTTTTTAATTTTAAGGAAAGCAGTTTTAGCTTTAGTAAATCAAAGAAATGCCAAAGAAAGTGCTAAGTTTGCTTAAAACCTAAAGCCAGGAAACAGGTTGGGATTCTGTTCAAATAGTAGGTACATGAACCTACTGGAAGCTCAAGACAGGACAAAAATCATTTAAACTGGAAAACAAAGCCTAGAAGAAAATTAGCAATGTTTTAGTCAAAAGTCATAAAATGCCATTTCACCAGTTCAGTCCCATGTAGTTAATCTATCTTCTGTTGTGGTTCGATCTTCCTGATTAAATTCTGGAATATAATATTCAACTCCAGACTTGTCCCTACGATTAAGTTAAGCCATTTTCTTAGCTTTCAAACTTTTATTTCTGTGTGTCTGTACTTAATTTTCCTGGTATAGAACTCCCTTGAGAACTTCTTGGAGATCTGGTCTGGTGTTGGTAAATTCTTTCAAGTTTCATTTATCTGGGACTATTGTCTTTTCTTCCCATATGAAGGATAATCTTGCTGGGTACAGTATTCTTGGTTGAAATTCCTTTTCTCTTAACACTTTCAATATATTTTCCCATTCTTTCCTCACTCACACTGCTTCTGATGAGAGGTCTGCTGTTAGCTTGATGGGATATCCTTTGTAGATAACTTGACGTTTCTCTCTTGCCAATCTTAGTATCTTGTCTTTGTCTATGGTTTTGATCAATCTGGGTATAATATGTCTTGGAGAACATCTTCTTAGGTTGATTCTACATGTGATCCTTCATATTTCTTGGGACTGGATCTTTAAATACCTCTTTAGGTTTGGAAAGTTTTCTTCCAGGATTTCATGGAATAGATTATCAATGCCCTTATGAGTCTCTTCGCCTTATGGGATACTGATTATCCAGATGTTTGATGGTATCTAGTATTTCTTGTATATTATTCTAATTCTTCGGGGCAATTTTCTCAGTCTTCATGGTGGATTTTTCTAGGCCAGTGATTCAGTCTTCTACATCTGAGATTTGATTTTCTGTATGATCTAGTCTGCTTTTAATACTTTCAAGGGAGGTTTTGACTTCTTGTGTTATAGCCTTCATCTCTAACAGGTCCATTTAATTCTTTGTTATGGTGTGTATTTCGTCTTTTAGATCTTGTAAGAATTTTCTCACCTCCTGGAACTCATCAGCTCCTTTCTCCTGCCTCTTCTACAGTTCATTGTCTCTCTTCTCTTCCATCTCTGTTAGCTTGTCACTATGAATATTATAAATTCTTTATCATACATTTCGATGAGTTTCACTGTACTAAAGATAGTTATTCTTTTCCATTGGAAGATTTTTTTTGCTTTCCCATATTTCTTGTGACCTGATGAGTTTCACTGTACTAAAGATAAAGAAGTTATTCTTTTCCATTGGAAGATATTTTTTTGCTTTCCCATATTTCTTGTGACCCTGTGGTACTTTCTAGTCATCTGATGGACGGTGTGTTTCCTCCCAATTCTTTTTTTTTTTTGAGAGGTTTTTGCTATAGGGCACATGCATTCACCAGACACAGAGAGACAGATAGAAAACAAGAAGTCACCCCCCAGGGGTATGGCCATGCCGCATTCCCTTCTTCTCCATTCTCCTCTTGGGATCTTGGGCACACATGCACACATGCCCAGCGTGAGTTTTAAGCCGCTGGGTCTGGGACTTGAACCACAGTCATGTGGGATCTGACTCCCCTAACCACTCAGGTAAGGACTAGCTTGCCAGCTATATTTTAATGTAATGTATGAAAAACATGAAAAATAATTTGGGTCCGGCTCCATAACCTGGTGGTTAAGGCAGTCAAATCCTCCATGGCTGATTGTGTGTGCATCAGATTTAGTGGGAATAGAGGAATATTATGACCCTAATCGTATTCAGATGTTTGGATCCTGTTCACTTGGACCTGTCTAGACAGTGCCTGAAGGCCACTAGAAATGAATCTGGAGTGAGAAGTCTCAGCAGAAAATCTTTCTTTTTAGTCCCTGAAAGCAATATTTCACAGCTCAAGTTTGGTATCCATCTGAGGATGGGCCTGGGTTTGTACCTTTCCCACTAGAAATGAATCTGGAGGGAGACACCTCAGGAGAAAATCTTCATTCTTAGTTCCTAAAAGTGGTATTTCACAGTTCAAGTTTGGTATCTATCTGAGCAGTGGATGCTACTTGTAAATGGCAGTTCAAACTGAGTTTGGTTACCTGAAACATAACAGGAATGTAACAAAAATGCCCAGCATCTGTTCTAATTTCAGTCTGCTGGTTCTTGGCAGTGGTGTGCTGGCTCAATATTGCTCTGATGGTAAATGAGCCTGTTGCCCAAAGAAAGAGGAAAGCAGTAGAAACTGACCCCAATGTGTGAAAGGGCTTTAGATCCATTGGCACAGCAAATTTCAAGGCAAAGAAAGAAAGGTTGCATCTGATCTCTACAGGAAGAAGAAATAGGAAAAAGAATTCAACATGGAAAATATCTCCCAGGAAAACAAAGTTGGGGAGCAGGCTTCAGTGCAAAATGAAGATGAAGCTTGCACTTAAGAGAAGGCCAGGAGCCTAGAGGAAATATTAGAGAGGGTTTGGCTCTACCTGTCCAAGATTTTGGAGGGGATGTGCCCAACAGGCTTGTCAATAACATTGATATTGTTGGAAATGCAGATGATATGGAACGGTTCATGGAGGAAATGAAAGAGTGAAGGAGAAAAATTAGGGAGCTTCAGTTTAAGTAATTTGTGCATTCTTATAGGGGATCCTTCTCAGCATGATCATCATGATGAGTTTTGCCTTATGCCTTGAATCTTGATGTTAATAATCATAAACACTTGCTTTCTAAATTTGTATTTTTGGTGCAAACTTAGTGTAAATCTTTTGGAGTTCTGTCATTTTCTGATAGGAGATTTCATCTTGACCTACTCTATATGTCTTTATGTCAGCAGGAGAATCCTAACAACTTGCATAGAAAGATTTTTTTGTTTTGTTTTTGGAGAAGTTTTTGCTATAGGGCGCGTGTGCTCACCAGAAAGACAGAGACAGAAAATGAGAAATCACCCCACCCAGGGGGTGTCCATACTGCAATCCCTTCTCCTCCATTCTCCTCTCGGGATCTTGGGCATACATGTAAACACATCTGGCGTAAGTTTAAGCCACCGGGTCCAGGACTCGAACCATGGCTGACTACATCGGATTCCAGCGACATAGCCATCATGCCAACTGCTGGTCCCAGAAAGATGTTTATTTTATAACATAAAGTTAATAAAGCAATATCAAAAGTTAAAAAAAAAAATGCCCAGTGTCAAATGGGCTGAGGATGGAAGAAAGGGTGTTTCAATGTGACCAGACCCTATGCAGGTTACCTCTCTCTCGCTTAAATGGAGGCATTCTATCACTAATAAAGCAAAACAATAAAACATGCAGTTTTGGGGTTTTTTTTCTATATAAGGCATGTATGTTTCCTGGCAAAAAAGAATGACAAAGCACCTCACACAGGTTATGGGAATGGCCATGCTGTAATCTCTCTTCTTCCACTCTCCTCTTGGGATTTGAGCATGCACATGTGTATGAGCAGTGTTTGTCAAGCCATGACATCCTGGAATCAAATCACATATGGGATATGGGATCTAGCCCCCATAACCAACATGCCACCAGCTGACCTGCACAATGAGGTTCACTTTTTTTTCTTTAAGAATTATTTATTCTTGGGACCAGCAGTTGGTGTAATAGCTGTTGCTGGACTCCCATGCAGTCAACCACGGTTTGAGTCCCGAACCCAGTGGCTTACAGCAGGCACACGTGCATGAGGGCCAAGATTCTGAGAGGAGAATGTAAGAGAAGGGATTGTGGCATGGCCATCCTCCCTGGGGGGTGATTTCTCACTTTCTGTCTCTCTGTCTCTGCCTTTCTGGCGAGTGCACATGCCCTATAGGGAAAACCTCTAAAAAATTATTTATTCTTATTCTTGAATTTGATGAGAGAGAGGGAGAAAAAGGGAGAGGGAGAAAGCAATCCACCAGGTCCAGGACTTGAACTGCAGTCGGCTCTGTGGGAGTCCAGTGCCTGGTCTCTGTGCCACCTGCTAGCCCGTTTTTCTTCTTTTAGTTAACTGTAGGACACAGGTGCTCACAAAGAGAATAAAGAGAGAAAGACAAAAAGAGAGAGAAAAAGAAAAATCATCCCCCTGGGTTAGGACCACTGGGCTTTCCCTTCTCATTCCTCCTCTTGGTATTTTGGGGACAAGCACACATGTACTCAGCTTTTGAAGCTGGTGGATTTGGGACTTAAATTGTGCATAGGGTTATCCCGCCACCTTAACTTCATGCCAGCCGCTGGCCTCACCATGAGTTTTTATATATTCATCCCCAGAATATTATCATAATCTAGAAAAAAAAATCTACCCCCAGAGGGTGCATACTTTTGGACAAAAAAGAGACAGATTTAGAAAGAGAGAAAGTGTATCCCACTGGGGCATGATCACACCACAAACCCTGATCTGAATCTGCATCCCATCAGAACACTGGGCACACATCCACAACACTCAGCAAATACCTCAGAATACCAGGACGGATACTTGAATTGTGCAGTCAGCCATCTGGGATGTAGTTCTCTTATCCACTAGGTCATGGAGCCAGCCCCACATTAACTTTCCTTTTACATTCTTAATCATATTTTCACTTTATGGCTCTTATTTGGCACACATGGAAAGGTATGTAAATATGTGACATGGTTCATGTTCATCTACAGTGATGCAGGTTTAGCGTATCAGAATTTGAGACTGCTCTACTATAAAATTCTCTATCATAATCCATGAGCACAAAGCAGGGAGAAAATAATTCATAACTCAACTGCAAGATGAGAGTACATGTACAAAACGCTGTTTTTTATTCCACCTTGAAAAAAACTGTTACAGATCTTTCAAACTTAGGGGCCTAATGGTCAATGTTCAGTGGTAGATATAAACTAATATACTGAGGAATAAAATTAAGTTGGAAAAAGAACAGATTCATTCATCGTTAAGACAAGATATTAAATATTGGGGCTGACAGGTGGTAGAAGTGCTGGACTTCCACATGGCCGGGTATGGTTTGAGTCCTGGACTTGGCAGTTTGTTTTCTCCCTTGCCTTCTTTCTCTCTGATCAAATTTTAAATATAATAATGAATAAAATTAAATGTTTTTTTTTGGGGGGGAGAGCTTTTTGCTATAGGGTGTGTGGGCTTGCCAGAAACACACAGAGAGAGACAGAGACAGAAAGCAAGAAATCACCCCCCAGGGGGGATGGCCATGCCACAAACCGTTCTCCTCCATTCTCTTCTCCAGATCTTGGGCATACACACACATGTGCCTGGCAGGAGTTAAAGCCTCCGGGTCCGGGACTAAAACTGTGATCGATGACATGGGAGTTCATCGACATAGCCATTATGCCAATTGCTGGTCCCTTTAATTAAATAATTTTTAAAAGGAACATCTATTAAAGTTTTTTTTTTTTCTTTTTTAGAGGTATTGGTTACGGGCACATGAGCTCACCAGAAAGACAGAGAGAGACAGAGAGATAGAAAGCAAGAAATCAACCCCCATGGGGGATGGCCATGCTGCAATCCCTTCTCCTCCATTCTCCTCTTGGAATCTTGGGCACACATGTACACATGCCCGGTGTGAGTTTAAGCCACTGGGTCCAGGACTCGAACCGCGGTCGACTACATGGTAGTCCAGCAACATAGCCATTATGCTAACTGCTGTTCCAAGAAAATATATTAAATTTTGTTAACTTGCAAGCTATATGATATATTCTGAATTATACAGTCATTGTTTTAAAGATTTTAATTATTTTTGTGTTTTTTCTTCAATAATTCTTTTAAAAAATTACTAAAAAAAACGGAGTGATTTTGACAGAAACATTTTTCATATTCATTACATTTATGTGGTCTCTCTCCAGTATAGATTATCCAACGTCTGGAGAGCTGTGAAAGCATACAAAAAAATTTGCCACACTTATTAGCTCTGGAAGGTTTCTCACTGGTACAAATTACCTGATGCCTTGTGAAGACTGAAAGCACAGTAACCAATCTGGCACACCCACACACACGTGAGGGCTCACACTAGCATGAATCCTCCAGTGAAGACTGTCAGACTTCTGCCTGCGGCCTTGCCACGTCCACTACACTGGCAACATTTCTCTCCACTATGGATTCACTTACGGTAATAGGCCTAGAATGAAAACTAAAGTCTACCACACATTATACATTTTTCTCTCCAGAATGAATTCCCCAACCTCTTGCGAGGTGTGATCACTGCAGATGTGGTCATATTAGTTACCTTTGCAAGGTTTCGCTCTAGCATGAGTTCTCTCATGTCGTTCAAGATGTGAACGGGAACGGAAGGCTTTGCTGCACTCAGAACACCCGTAAGGTCTCTCCCCAGTGTGAATCTTCCAATGAACAGTTAGGGCAGAGTTTTGAGTAAAGGCTTTACCACATCTGCTACAGCTGTAAGGCCTCTCTCCAGTATGCATTCTCTGATGCTTAATAAGAGCTGAACGCGAAATAAATGCTTTACCACACTCACTACACTCAAAAGGCTTCTCTCCAGTATGAATTTTTCGATGTAGTTTAAGTGCAGTGCTGCTCCCAAATGACTTGCCACATTCATCACATTTGTAAGGCTTCTCTCCAGTGTGAACTCTCCGGTGAGTTGCAAGGCCAGAAGAATGACAAAAGCCTTTCCCACATTCCTTACACTTGAACGGTTTCTCTCCAGTGTGAATTCTGCCATGGCGAGCAAGGTCTACAGGGTGCCTGAAGAACTTGCCACACTCGTTACATCGGTGAGGTTTCTCTCCCGTGTGAATCGCTAGATGGTTAGTCAGGCTGTAGGACACCCTAAAGGCTTTCCCACACTCACGGCACTTGTAAGGTTTTTCTCCAGTATGAACACGCTCATGTGCCTCGAGGTGTGAACTATGACAAAATATTTTGCCACATTCGTTACATTTGTATGGTTTCTTTCCTGTATGAATATTCTGATGAACAGCAAGGTTTGAAGCCCGACGAAAGACTTTCCCACATTCGTCACATTTGAAAGGTTTCTCTCCAGTGTGGATTCTCTGATGGTTAATAAGGCTTCCACGGACAGAAAAGGCTCTGCCACATTCAGTACACTTGTGAGGTCTCTCTCCACTATGAAATCTGCGATGCTGTGAAAGTATTGACCTGGTGAATTCTCTGATGACCGACAAGGGTTGAAGACTGACGGAAGACTTTGCCACACTCATTACATTCGTAGGGCTTTTCCCCAGTATGAATTTTCACATGTTCACTAAGTACTGATCTTAGTCTAAAAGCTTTATCACATTCACTGCATTTATAAGGTTTCTCTCCAGTGTGAATTCTACAATGAAACACAAGGTTAGATTCTTGTGTAAAGACCTTTCCACAAACCTCACATTTATACAGTTCCTCTCTTGTACGAATTTTCTGACTTAGGGCACGGTGTGGGTGTTCACTAAAAGCTTTGCCAGACCTATTACCCTGGACAGATTTCTTCCTCCTGCCTGCTCTCTGATCTTGGGTGAGTAATGAACAGTCTATAAAATTACGCCCATCTTCACGATCGGTGACGGCTTTGACACTGGGAACAATTGTCTGGAGTGGTGAAACTACAGGACTTTGCTTATCAGAGTTCTCAACTCCCTTCTGTTCATACGGTCCCCTACTACCTTTAAGTTCCTGCACCGCTGGTGGATGTGACTGCAAGCTGAAGTCAAGGTCACTAGGAACAGGCCTGTTTCTTACACCCCTTCTTTTGGGACCAACAACTCTCCCAGTCTGCTCTTCCTCACGGGTCATAGGATCTGCTTGGTGTGGGTTTTCTTCTTCTCTCCACTCACAGGCAGGGGCATGTGTGTTTTTCTGGACTTGCATGAAGGGAAACTCTTCGGTCCCATGGCTTTCATGTCCCTCCACCATCACTGTTGGCAATACTTCTCCTGAAGGACGAAAGCCTTTGGCTGATAATTTATGAAAGGTATCTGCAGGATGTAAGAGTCACAGGTTTCTGATTAGTTAGAGACAATAAATTGATTTCCAGGGGCATGCAGATGGTGTGGTGGTTAAAGGCACTGTGCTCCCACATGGCCAACTGCAGTCTGATTCCCGGATGTGGCGGCTTGCTTTCTCACTCTCTCTCTCTCTGTGGTCAAATTAAAATAAATAAATAAAGCTAAATAGAGTTATTTTTCTTTAAAAATTAATTGCCCAGGACCAGCAGTTGGCGTAATGGCTATGTCGTTGGACTCCCACGTAGGCGACTACAGTTCAAGTCCTGTTCCCGGTGGCTTAACACATGCTGGGTGTGTGTGCGTGCATGACAAAGATCCCAGGAGGAGAATAGAGAAAAAAGAGATTACAGCGTGGCCATCCACCCTGGGGGTGATTTCCGCTTTCTGTCTCTTTGTTTCTGTCTTTCTGCGAGCACACACCCACTATAGCAATAACCTCACCCTCCCCAAAAAAAACCTCTTAAAAAAAAATAATAATTTCCCATATTGAAACACATAACATCAAAATATCTAGTGAACAGAACAGTGAAACTTCTCAATTATGATGTTCAATTTAATTTTATTAGTTTTTGATGTAGGGTGTGTGCACTCTCAGACAGAGATGGAGAGAGAAAATGAAAATTCACCTCGTGGGGTGATAGGCGTGCCACAATCCTTCTCCTCTGTTCTTCTGAGACTGAGCACACGCACCCAGTGTGTTTTTAAAACGGTCGGTCCTGGGACTCAAAGCATAAGGCCGGGAACACTTGAATGGGGGGGAGGCAGGTATGGAGGGCAGCCGTGGATGCCAGGGAAAAAGGGGGGGAAGGTGGGAAATAGCTGAGGGTGGGGGTGGGGAATCAGGGGTGGCAAGACAAAGGGCAAGGTATGCAGGACGTAAGAATTGGAAAATTATTTGCTGAGAACATGTATGTGGATGTACTTGGTTGAGACAATGCACAGTGTATTTTGGATGGAAAATTCATTTGTGTGTTGTGATGGTGTATAGTGAATTAATAAATTAATTAATTAATTAATTTAAAAAAATTTTAAGGCCGGCCATGTGAGATCCAGTGTCCCCATCTGCTGGCCTGAGATCTCTACTTTGATGGAGAACAAAGAGAATCCTTGAAGAAAGAAAAATGGTGAGTGACTGTAAGTCAAAAGAATTGCAGGGAACAAGACTTAATAGTAACAGTGTATGGAGCTCTGAATCTCAAAGTATTTTCCCTTCTAAGACTGAGGTGTACACCAATTGGCAAAAAAGATATGGATGTCATAAATGAAGAGAAAAATTGTGATACTAAACATATTGGCAGCAGACTTACTGGGCACAAATAAATGCAAAACCATAGCACGACATACCGTAACAGTGAACTATCCACGGCAACCTTAAGTAATTAAAAACTATATATGAGGACCAGCAAATGGCATAAGGGTCATGTCACTGGACTCCCGTATAGTCGACTACGGTTTGAGTTCTGGAACTGGCTGCTTGAAATTCACACCAGGCATGTGTGCGTGTGTGCCCAAAAAATCTCAAGAGGAGAATGGAGGAGAAGGGGTTGCAGCTTGGCCGTACTCACGGGGCACTATGTCTCCCTGTTTTTCTGACTCTCTTTGTCTTTACAGCAAGTACATGCACCCTATATCCAAAGTCCCTCTTAAAAAAATAGAAAAAAACTGTATTTGTGAAAATTGATAATTCTAACTCAATAACATTATACACACAGAAAATAATCAAAAACTAGACTTAAAAGTGTCATTAAAAATTAACCAGCGGTCAGCCGTGGCGGTGCAAGCAGAACAGTGATGATGCGCATCAGCGAGGACACACGGGAAGCCTGAGCTGTGTCCCCGCCCAGCAGGAAAGGAAGCAGGCATGGTGCTACGTGCCTGTCTTCCCACATAAACCGAAGGACCTGGGCAGGAGAATCTGACATGGCAATACCCTGCCAAGGTACCTATTTCTGGGTCTTTCCCTCCGGGCCTCTCTCTCATAAAGAAAATAAGGGCACTGAATAAGGAGTGAACATGGATGATTAGAGGTAATCAAGACCCTTTTCTCCTCCAGAAAGGACAAAAACGAGAAATAAATTTATGTATTGGGTTTTGGGAAGAGTCATGAAGCATTTTTGCACAGAAAAACAGAAAAAATACATCATAACTTTTCTGACAACTCAATGCTTTGAGCGCCTGAAAAAGAGAATTCCGAAGTTCACCCAGGGAACGAGAAAAGACATGTGAGACAAGGAGACTTGTTATGGGAGCACAGAAAGAAGAATGAGGCACCCGGCTGGTTTCAGCTGGGACCTGAGAGGAACTCCCGTCTACAGGGGACGAGGAGCGGATGGTACGCAGCCATCCCCATGTCCACTGTGGATGTGTGGAGTCCCAGCTACGGGAAACGTCCAGTCCTCACGTTCCGTGAACCCACTGTAAGCAGCAAGCTGTCCACACAGGTGGGTAACTGCACCCACAGAACTCATGTGCATCGCCATCCCTGAGATACAAGCCCACAGCTGAGTCCCATTTGACTACGCAATCATAACCTGAGTGCATCCTGTCCTGAGGGTCCAACAGTCTCGACTCTCGACATCTCCACATGCCTGAGGCCCCACTGTCAGACCAGCACACCCATGCAAAGGCTACTGTGGTGGCACCCCAGCTGAACCCAGTGCCATAAGTACTATGTGCCACCACAGCCCACAAGGCACCGCACTCCAGGAAGCAGGGGACCAAGCACACTATTGATTCTACTCTCAATCAGGTGAACCAACCTGTGTGTCTCCCTGCAACTCAAGACCCTCTCTTCCCTGGTGACTCAACCTTCTGGACTGGGAGGTCATCTATGCACTATATTGCCCCCATCCAGGAACTGTAGATTCCTGCTCATGCCTCCTGGTGCTGGTTCTTAAAGAATCAGAACCCTCCACCCCATCTGTGTTTCACCCATGGGCCTCATCTTCCGTGCCTGTCAACACAACAGTGACCATAGCTGGTACCCCTTCACCAGCAGGTGGAGTCCATGTTCAACAAGTCCTACCACAGCAATTAGGCAAAGAAAAGAACTTCAGGTCACTTCAAGTGGAAAAGACGAATTTGAGCTGTGTGTATTGACAATCATATGATGTAAATGAGGAAAACCGTAAGATTTCTCACTAAAGCTTATAGAAACTGTGGACAGCATGGAGGGTAAGGCTCTGAACTCACACATGGCCGAATGCAGTTTGAGTCCTAGACATGGCAGCTTGCTTTATCACTCTCTCTCTCTGGTGAGCACACATGCCTTATAGTAAAAGAAAAAATAATAAATAAGGGGACCAGCAGGTGGCATGGTGTTTAGGATACTAGACACGCCCTCATGGCTGACCACGGTTCGAGTCCTGGACCTGGTGGCTTGCCTTTTCTCACTTTCCCTTTCTCTATCTCTGTGGTCAAATTAAAATAAATGAATGCGCAAATGAATTTTAAAAATAATAATAATAAATAAAATTAGCTAGGGAAAAAAAGCTCAAAGGGGTGCAAGCAGAACAGTGATGATGCGCATCAGCGAGGACACACGGGAAGCCTGAGCTGTGTCCCCGCCCAGCAGGAAAGGAAGCAGGCATGGTGCTACGTGCCTGTCTTCCCACATAAACCGAAGGACCTGGGCAGGAGAATCTGACATGGCAATACCCTGCCAAGGTACCTATTTCTGGGTCTTTCCCTCCGGGCCTCTCTCTCATAAAGAAAATAAGGGCACTGAATAAGGAGTGAACATGGATGATTAGAGGTAATCAAGACCCTTTTCTCCTCCAGAAAGGACAAAAACGAGAAATAAATTTATGTATTGGGTTTTGGGAAGAGTCATGAAGCATTTTTGCACAGAAAAACAGAAAAAATACATCATAACTTTTCTGACAACTCAATGCTTTGAGCGCCTGAAAAAGAGAATTCCGAAGTTCACCCAGGGAACGAGAAAAGACATGTGAGACAAGGAGACTTGTTATGGGAGCACAGAAAGAAGAATGAGGCACCCGGCTGGTTTCAGCTGGGACCTGAGAGGAACTCCCGTCTACAGGGGACGAGGAGCGGATGGTACGCAGCCATCCCCATGTCCACTGTGGATGTGTGGAGTCCCAGCTACGGGAAACGTCCAGTCCTCACGTTCCGTGAACCCACTGTAAGCAGCAAGCTGTCCACACAGGTGGGTAACTGCACCCACAGAACTCATGTGCATCGCCATCCCTGAGATACAAGCCCACAGCTGAGTCCCATTTGACTACGCAATCATAACCTGAGTGCATCCTGTCCTGAGGGTCCAACAGTCTCGACTCTCGACATCTCCACATGCCTGAGGCCCCACTGTCAGACCAGCACACCCATGCAAAGGCTACTGTGGTGGCACCCCAGCTGAACCCAGTGCCATAAGTACTATGTGCCACCACAGCCCACAAGGCACCGCACTCCAGGAAGCAGGGGACCAAGCACACTATTGATTCTACTCTCAATCAGGTGAACCAACCTGTGTGTCTCCCTGCAACTCAAGACCCTCTCTTCCCTGGTGACTCAACCTTCTGGACTGGGAGGTCATCTATGCACTATATTGCCCCCATCCGGGAACTGTAGATTCCTGCTCATGCCTCCTGGTGCTGGTTCTTAAAGAATCAGAACCCTCCACCCCATCTGTGTTTCACCCATGGGCCTCATCTTCCGTGCCTGTCAACACAACAGTGACCATAGCTGGTACCCCTTCACCAGCAGGTGGAGTCCATGTTCAACAAGTCCTACCACAGCAATTAGGCAAAGAAAAGAACTTTAGGTCACTTAAATTGGAAAGCAGGAAGTCAAGTTGTGTGTATTGACAATGATATGATGTTAATGTGGAAAACCGTAAGATTTCTCACTAAAGCTTACAGAAACTGTGGCCAGCAAGTGACATGGAGGGTAAGGTTCTGAACTCACACATGGCCAAATGCAGTTTGAGTCCTAGACATGGCAGCTTGCTTTATCACTCTCTCTCTCTGGTGAGCACACATGCCTTATAGTAAAAGAAAAAATAATAAATAAGGGGACCAGCAGGTGGCACGACGTTTAAGATATTAGACACGCCCTCATGGCTGACCATGGTTCGAGTCCTGGACCTGGTGGCTTGCCTTCTCTCACTTTCCCTCTCTCTCTCTCTCTGTGGTCAAATTAAAATAAATGAATGTGTAAATAAATAAATCTTTTAAAAATAATAATAAATAAAATTAGTTGAAAAAAAGCTCAAAAGAGTTCGGTAAATTTCTAAGATATCAAATGAATGGAAAAAAAATTTTTTTAACATAATTAATTATATTAAAATTTTTTTTTTCCTTTTAGAAGTTTTTGCCATACGGCACATACACTCGTAGGAGAGAATACGGCACATACACTCGCCGGAGAGAGAGAGACAAAAAGAATGTGTAATCGTTTCTTCACCATTCACCTCCTAGAGGAATGATTTTCAAGTCTCCAGGTCCAGGAGTCAAACCTAAGGGCCTGCCATGTGGGAGTCCAGCAAAATAACCACAACGCCATCTGCAGGCCAGAATAAAGTTTCTTATATACCAAAAACAAACTGAAAATAAAAAAGAACAAACTGTCTGCAATAGCAACAATAACCTATAAAAAAATCTATAAAAATTCTATTCAAAGTATTTACTTAATTTTATTCATAATTGGGACCAGCATTTGTCATAATTGCTATGTTGCTAGACTCCCATGTAGTAAACCGCAGTTCGAATCCCGGTCCCAGTGCTTTAATTCATGCCAGGCGCATGTGTGTGCATCCCCAAGATCCTGAGAGGAGAATGGAGGAACGGAGGAGAAAGGATTGCGGTACGGCCATCCCCCGGGGCGTGATTTCTCGCTTTCTGTCTCTCTGGTGAGTGCAGGCTCCCTATTGCAAAAACCTCTGCAAAAAATACAAGAAAAAAATTTATTCATCATTATTTTTTCTTTCATTTGACTATTTTATTTTTAATTTTATGAACAAGACAGAGAAAGTAAGAAAGTAGGCACCAACCTACTACATACAAAAAATTTTAACCAAAAAGCCGAAATGCTAGGTCACTTCTTTGGTCTAGTGTTTAAGGAGATCAATTCCACAGGGACAACCAAGAAAATTAAAATTCCCACCCCCTGTGGCTTGGAAAACACACCAGCTGTTGGGCCAGCAGCTGGCATAGATAGCAGTGGTGGTGCTGGACTCCCACATGGCTTACCATGGTTTCAGCTCCAAACACGGCAGCTTACTCTATCACTTTCTCTGTCTCTGTTGCTCTCTGGTGAGCGAGTACATGTGCCCTACAGACAATTAAACATAATAATGATGATAGTAAAAAAAAAAAAAAATTTTTTTTAAATAAAAAAAAGAACTAAAAGACCCCAGCTATATGAACACAAGGGCCTTAAATCCCAGCACAGTGGAGACCTGGAGAAAAGACTAAAGTGCAATGAGGTCCACTTGGACACGTATCTCCCTCTCCCACACCTCTCTCCTTTGTTTCTCTTTGGTAAGCGTATGCACAACTCTTTGGCAACTAAAAAATAAGTGAATGGGGGCCGGCAGGTCGCATGGTGATTAAGGGCCCTGGACTCCCACCTGGCTGACCGTGGTTCGAGTCTAGACCTGGCAGCTTGCTTTCTCGCTTTTCCTTTCTCTCTTTCTCATAACCACTCTGTTCCTCTCTAGCTAAATTAAAACAAATGAATCAAAATAAATAATAAGAATTTTTAAAAAGTGTGCAGTCTCTACAGTGAAACTGTAAAACATCAACAATGAAAATGGAAGAGACAAGAAAATAAAAGGACCTGCATGTCAATGATTGAAAAAATCAATGCTGAAATAGCCATCACACCTAACATACTCAACAGGCAATGTAGTCAATATAGAAATAAGAGAGTGGGGCCAGCAGGTGGCGTGGTGGTTACAGGCACTGGACTCCCATGACTGACCGCACGCACATCTACTCCCAGACCTGACAGTTTGCTTTTCACTTTCCCCCTCTCTCTCACTCTGTCAAATTTAAATAAACAAATAAGTGAATAAGTAAAGTTAAATAAAACAATTCCTTAAAAAAATATGGAAGAAGGGTGAGCTGCCTAGTGTAGCACTGAGGCCATGGATTCCATATGACTGACCAGGGTTTGAGTCCTAACCCTGCCGCAACATGTTGGAACTGTACATGAAGGCCCTTGATGTTGACAATATAGAGAACTGGAAATAAAAATGGAAGTCTGCATGAACTGTCCTAACTAGGAATACTTTCTTACTCACTCTCAATCTCTCAGTCTCTCTCTCATCTGTGTGCACACACCATCTCACTTAACGTGGGAACACTAAAGTATCTGTGGTATCCTTTAATAGACAGAAAAAACAATCACATTTGTATAAAACCAGACAATCATGATTATAGAATGACAAAAGATGCCAAATAGCAAAAGTAATTTTTCATGAAAAGAACCAACCTGGAAGGATCTTGCTACATGAAGTGAAAATACACTAGAAGGCTATGGTGACCAAAAGAGGAGGTGGTTAGCATGACAACAAACATTCCAAGGGACAGAGCAGACAACCCAGAAATAAGCCCACATAAATATGCCATCTAATTGTCTAAAGTGTCAAGAATGTTCATTGGGAGAAGAACAGAATTTTGAATACACAGTTTTTTAAAAATTGAATATCTATATATAGAAGTTGAATATCAACCGTGGATCAAGTACTGGACTTGACAGCATTCTTTCTCACTATCCTACCCCACCCTGGTCAAATTAAAATAAAGTAAGATAAAATAATTCTTAAAAAATAATCATCTTGGGACCAGGAGTTAGCGTAATGGGATGTCGCTGAACTCCTAGGTAGTCGACTGCGGTTAGAGACCCGGACCCAGTGGCTTAAACTCATGCTGGGCACGTGTGTGTGTGTGCCTAGGATCCCTATAGGAGAATGGAGGAGAAGGGATTGTGGTGTGGCCATCCCCCCAGGTGCTGATTTCTCGCTTTCTGTCACTGTCTGTCTCTGACTTTCTGGGGAGCACATGTACCCTACAACAAAAACCTTTCCAAAAACAAAACAAACAAACAAAAAACAGGCAAGAGCAAGCCTGTCACATGGTGGGTAGGCACTGGACCCTGATATGGCCGACTGTGGTTCGAGTACTGGACCTGATGGCTTGCTTTCTCAATTTTCCTCTGTGTCTCTTGCTGGTGAGCACACATACCCTATATCAAATTTTTTGAAAAAACACTTATCTAATTCCATTTGTTATTATTATTATCACTTTTTAAATTTGACCAGAGACAGGGAGAGAAAGGGAAAATGAGAAAGCAAGCCGCCAGGTCCGAGACTCTAACCAAGGCCAGCCATGTGGAATCCAGCGCCTTTAACCACCATGCCACCTGCTGGCCCCCATCAAATTTAAAAATAAATACAAATTAGTTTTTTAGGGACCAGCAAGGTGGTGTGGTGGCTAAGGTGCTGGACACTCCCACATGGCTGACTGTGGTTTGAGTCCTGCACCTGGTGACTTGCTTTCTCACTTTCTCTCTCTTGTCAAATTAAAATGAATGAGGGACCAGCAATAAGCATAATGGCTATGTCGCTGAACTCCCATGCAGTCGACCATGGTTTGAGTCTTGGACCAGGTGGCTCAAACTCACGCTGGGCTAGTGTGCGTACGAGCCCACGATCCCGAGAAGAGAATGGAGGAGAAGGGATTGTGGTGTGGCCATCCCCCCCTGGGGGGTGATTTCTCACTTTCTATCTCTCTGTCTCTGTCTTTCTGGGAAGCACATACGCCCTATAGCAAAAACCTCAACAAAAACAAAAACAACAAAAAAATTAAAATGAACAAGTGAATACATAAAATTCAATATTTTTTTAAAAAATTAGTTTTTTATTATAAAAAAATAACACACAATGGAGATTGTATCCAACTAAAATGCTCTTATAAAAGTTGAAGAAAATAAACATAAATAAGAGAAAATCTACAGAATAAAAGAGAATACTTGAAAAGTATGTATCTGACTGTAGTTAAAACAGAATATACAAAGGACTTTAAACTCAACAGCAAAAATAACAATTACTCTAACTTTAAAAAAGAGCAAAGGTGGGACCAGCAGATGACATAATGGCTATGTCACTAGACTCCCATGGAGTTGAATATGTTTTGAATCCTGGACCCAGTGGCTTTAATTCATGCCAGATGCATGTGCGTGCGTGCCTAAGACTCCGACAGGAGAATGGAAGAGAAGGGATTGTGGTGTGGCCATCCCCCGTGGGGGGGTGATTTCTTGCTTTCTGTCTCTCTGTCTCTGTTTTTCTGGTGAGCGCATCCGCCCTATAGCAAAAATCTCTCCAAAAAAAATAAAAACAGGGAACCAGCAGTTAGCGTAATGGCTATGTCGCTGGACTCCCACGTAGTCGACCGCGGTTCGTGTCCCGGACCCGGTGGCTTAAAACTCACGCCGGGCACGTGTGCGTGCGTGCCCAAGATCCCGAGAGGAGAATGGAGGAGAAGGGATTGCGGCGTGACCATCCCCCCTGGGGGGTGATTTCTCGCTTTCTGTCTCTATGTCTCTCTCT
>NW_006159600.1:107377-108110 GCF_000334495.1 Tupaia belangeri chinensis | reverse complement strand
TCATGCACCCTACAGTGAAAATCTCTCCAAAAAAAAGAAAAAAAGAAAAAAAAAATCCCTTAAAAAAAAATAAAAACAAAAACAAAAACAGAAAAAAAAAAAAAAAAAGAAGGAACCAGCAAATGGCGAAATGGTCACGTTGTTGGACTTCCATGTGGTCAACTGTGTTAGAAAGCCCAACACCAGAAGCTTAAAATTCATGTTGGATACGTGTGCATGCATGGCAAGAATCCCAAGAAGAGAATGGAGACAAAGGGATTGTGATGTGGACATCCACCCAGGGGGGTCATTTCTTATAATCGGTCTCTCTCTGCCTCTTAGAGAAGTACACAAGCTGTACAGCAAAAAGTCTCTTAAAAAAAAAAAAAAAAAAAGCAAATTGTCAGTAGATGTCAAAGTGGTTAAGGTCCTGCAATCGCACATGGCTGACCTCATTTCCTATTACCAGACCGAGGGGTCTGGAAATGACACAGGGCTGGGACAAGCAGATAGTAGTGGTTATGTCCCTGGACTCCTACATGGCCAAGTGTGGTCTGAGTCCAGGACACGGTGGCTTGAAACTCATGCTGAGCGTGTGTATGTACAGTGCCCAAGATATGGGAAAGAGAATGGAGAAAGGATTGCAGCATAGCCAACCCCCGGGGAGTGATTTTTCATTTTCCCTCTTATTGTCTCTGTCTCTCTCTCTGGGGAGGATACACGCCCTAAGACAATCACCTCTTTAAAAAAAAAT
>NW_006159600.1:95966-103237 GCF_000334495.1 Tupaia belangeri chinensis | reverse complement strand
CTTATCTTCAAACAAAGTGTAAAAAGGAGAGTGTGATGGACCAGTACAGTGGATATAAGTGATAAGACAGATCCAGGTTAAAGTATCTGTGAGCAGCTATGTCTCTATTCAGTATCTAAATAAGTAAGGGCAGGGTTGACGGGTGGCATTGCGGTTGAGGGTGCTTGACTCCCACACAGCTTACTGCAGTTTGAGTCCTGGACCTGGAGGCTTGCTCTCTCGTTCCCGCTCATTCACTCTATCCCTCTCTGATCGAATTTTAAAGAGTAAGGGCCAGCAGTTAGCGTAATGGCTATGTCGCTGGACTCCCACGTAGTCGACCACAGTTCACGTCCCGGACCTGGTGGCTTAAAACTCACGCCGGGCGCGTGTGTGTGCGTGCCCAAGATCCCGAGAGGAGAATGGAGGAGAAGGGATTGCGGCATGGCCATCCCCCTGGGGGGTGATTTCTCGCTTTCTGTCTCTATGTCTCTCTCTGTCTGTCTGGCGAGCGCACGCGCCCTATAGCGAAAATCTCTCAAAAAAAAAAAAAAAAAGGAAAAAAAAAAAAAAAAAAGAGTAAGTAAATAAATAAAAAATTTTTTTAAATATTAAGAGTAAGTAAAGAAACAAGAGCTTGAATGGTACAATAAGAGAAGATGACATCCACAGTAGTCTAAAAAAAAGTTCAGAATCCAAAAACCGTGATGGAGACCGGCAGGTTGTGTGGTGGTTAAGAGCGAAGGACTGCCATATAGCCGAGCACCTGGCAGCTCGCTTTCTCACTTTCCCTCTCACCCTGTTCCTCTCCAGTCAAATGGAAGTAAATGAATAAATAAAAAAATAAAGTTAAATAATTCTTCAGAAAAAATAAAAAGACACAATTAAAAAACCATAATGGAGTCACCAATACCAATGTGCAAAGCATTGAGCACCTCTCCTGTGGTATTATTCTACACCCTTGAATGTCCTAACCAATTTCTCACTTTCCCTCTCACCCTGTTCCTCTCCAGTCAAATGGAAGTAAATGAATAAATAAAAAAATAAAGTTAAATAATTCTTCAGAAAAAATAAAAAGACACAATTAAAAAACCATAATGGAGTCACCAATACCAATGTGCAAAGCATTGAGCACCTCTCCTGTGGTATTATTCTACACCCTTGAATGTCCTAACCAATGTAGTCTGGACCCCCACCTTAAAACTCATGCTGGGACATAAAACACTCTCTTCACAAGAAAAATTGTAAAAACCATATAAAACAGGCAATATTTGGAGATTTACTGCCTAGAAAGTCCTGCTTTCTTACACTACGTCGTTCTCTCGTATGCCTGTTAGTAACTTTCTAGTGTGAATCCACTAATCCAGACCTCGGAGGAGAAGACAGGGAATACAAGAGGAATATACAGAAGTGCCGGTGGTGCCCCACACGCAGTGCGTTCCCTAGGGTTCTCTTTTTATCCCAACTACAGAGAGTTTGATTTCAACGTCGTATTTGCATAATACTTGTCTTAAAAATAAAGCTTTTATGATTGACACTATCTCCCTAATCAGACCTATTATTGAGAATCCGAGTGGATGCATTTTTTGATGTTGAACTCTGCGATCAGCGAAGCAGCAGTAGAGAGCAAGGCAGGCTTGGACCAGAAACGAAGTGTGTTAGAGCCAACATGTGCTTCCAGTCTGTTCACTATCCTCAATGTAAAGGACTAGAAAGAACGTTTCCCCCACCATAACAGGATTCTAACAGTATTCTGTACACAGTCAAAAGGATAACCCACACAAATTATACTATGTATTCCTGGTATCATTTTAAAACACAGCTGTTTTGTTTTGTTTGTTTTTTGGAGAGGTTTTTGCTATAGGGCATGTGCACTTGCCAGAAAGACAGAGAGAGACAGAGAGACAGAAAGCGAGAAGTCACCCCCCAGGGGGAATGGCCACGCCACAATCCCATCACACACACACACACACACACACACACTGAACTCAACCCAGGAAGGCGTCATCTCTTGACACTTTCTTTTTTTTTAAGAATTATTTTATGTAACTTTAGTTATTTATTCGCTTAATTTAATTTGACTAGAGAGTGACAGAGTGAGAGAGGGAAAGTAATAAAGAAAGCTGCCAGGTCCAGGACTCGAGCCGTGGTCGGTGATGTGAGTCCAGCACCCCTAACCACCATGCCACCGGCTAGCCCTAATGACAGTTTCTAAGTTGTATCTATACTTGTTATTCTAGTTAATGTGCACTTCACAATGGGACACAAAAACATACAGAACTTTACATACGAAATACAAATTATTGAGACCAGCAGATGGTGTAATGTTTACATCGCTGGATTCACATAGTTGACTGTGTTTCAAATCCTGGACCTGGAGCCTTAAAACTTATACTGGCCAGGGACCAGCAGTTAGCATAATGGCTATGTCTCTGGACTTGACCACGGTTCAAATCCCAAACCCGGTGGCTTAAACCCAGTGGGTGCATGTGCTTGTGTGCCCAAGAACTGGAGGGGAGAATGGAGGAAAAGAGAATGCAGCCTGGCCATCCCCCAGGAGTTGATTTCTCGCTTTCTGTCGCTTTGTCTCGCTTTGTCTTTCTGACGAGCACACAAGGTCTATAGGAAAAACCTCCTAAAAAAAAAAAAAAAAAACCCAGAAAGACAAAATACAAACTCACACTGGGCAGATGTGCATATGTGCACGCCAAAATCCCACGAAGAGAATGGAGAAGGGATGGCAGCATGGCCATTCCCCCTGGGGGTTGATTTCTCGCTTTCTGTCTCTCTGTCTCTGTTTATCTGGCAAGCACAAACACTCTAGAAAAACTCTCTAAAGAAAAATAGTGTAACTTGGAGCCCACAGGTGGCATGGAGGTTAAGGAGGCTGAATCCCCCACATGGCTGAATGTGCAGTTGAGTCCTAAACACAGAGACTAAAACCTCCCCTGAGCATCTGTGGGCGTGCCCAAAATTCTGCAAAGAGAATGGAGAGAAGATCGTGGCCTGGTCTTCCGTTTTAAGGGATGATTTCACATTTTCTCTCACTCTCATTCTGTCTTTCTCTAGTGAAAAAAGAAAAAAAAAGGAAAACAGTACAACACAGATGAACATAACTCCAGTCTAAATTAAATATCCGTATTCTACATACAAATAGACACTATTCCCTTCAGTGTCTACACAAAGCTCAGTGGACTTTCTAAGTGTCTCTCACTAGGAAAACTATGATATGGGCCAGCTCTACGGCCAGGTGGTTGAGGCAGCCAGATCCCAATTACAGACCACCGCGATGGTGGCCTGGGTAGCCACTCCAGGTCTGTTTGTGCATTTCCAAAATCCAACAGGAGGAGAAACTGACGTGTGATAACATCACAATGCAATAATACAACAAAACCATCACTGAAAAGTTCCTCAAGAATTGACCAACGACGAATAAATACATTTCCACAGTGCATGCCACGACTCAGCCACAGCACATGCCACGACTCAGCCACAGCACATGCCACGACTCAGCCACAGCACATGCCACAACTCAGCCACAGCACATGCCACGACTCAGCCACAGCACATGCCACGACTCAGCCACAGCACATGCCACGACTCAGCCACAGCACATGCCACGACTCAGCCACAGCACATGCCACGACTCAGCCACAGCACATGCCACGACTCAGCCACAGCACATGCCACGACTCAGCCACAGCACATGCCACGACTCAGCCACAGCACATGCCACGACTCAGCCACAGCACATGCCACGACTCAGCCACAGCACATGCCACGACTCAGCCACAGCACATGCCACGACTCAGCCACAGCACATGCCACGACTCAGCCACAGCACATGCCACGACTCAGCCACAGCACATGCCATGACTCAGCCACAGCACATGCCACAACTCAGCCACAGCACATGCCATGACTCAGCCACAGCACATGCCACAACTCAGCCACAGCACATGCCATGACTCAGCCACAAAAGAGACAAAAGCGGTTCCCCACCAACTAAGACAGAGCAGAAATGTCAACAAGAAAGACATGATTTGTGCTTTCAGAGCAATGCGGCATGTTCGTTTGGAGTTTTAAAAGGAAACAAATACACAGAGTGTGATTTGACAATAAACACTGACTTTGACAAGAAATTGGTGAGCCAAGAATCCTGTTCCAACATAATTATTTACACAGAAGTTCTGCTTCCAATAATGAATAAATATATAACCATTTTTATGATTATTTATTTAATTTTATTTATTCATCTGTTTATTTTAATCTGACCAGAAAGAGAGAGAGAGAGTGAGAAAGAAAGCCACCAGGTCCGGGACTCAAACCATGGTCAGCCATGTGGGAGTTTCCAGTGCCTCAACCACCATTCCACCTGTCGGTCCCAACATATAACCATTTTTTGCCTAAAACACCTGGGGTACAAGGTCCCCGCAGAAATGCACAGTCTCAAGGACATGGCTGTGCAGACAAAAATTTAATGAGTCTCCCGCTGTCAGGTATTGAAACTGACTTGGTATTTGGCAATGGCTGATGGGCTAAAACCACTTCTAACACTGACCTTGCGACTGCACTTCCCGTGCACTTCCCAGTCCTGGAACTCTAAGTCCAGACACATGCAGGCTCGCTGCTGAGCTTCAAACATGGCACAAGATCAGGCAGGACAGACCTGCCACTGAGAGTCTCCTCCCCTCACATTTCCAGGTGTCCGTGAACATTCCTGCCCGTCTTCAGGGGCAGCTTCTCCAGCCCTGCCCGACAGCTGGCAGTGAGTGCAGACGTGCCCACGCACTCCCGGCTGCCAACAGCACTCACACCGTGGAGGCCATCCCCGACTCCAAGCCAGGTCTGGGTGACCCTCCCCAGGGTGTGCCCACAGAGCCTTCACAGGGTCCCCACCACTGGTCACAGAGGGATGGAATCTAAGAGATGAGAGGGACTGAAGGAGTCCCGGGTGAGCGTCAGCATACCTAGCAGGAGGGCCCTTCAGTCAGAGAAGGTGAGCAGCTCCAATGGCCGCATTTCAGGAAGGACACAAGATGATCCACCAGGAATATCCATTTACCTGAGGAGGAGCCATGCCTGAGTCCTCTGAGGTCCTCCTGCTCTTCCTTCTCCTCCTCTTCCTGGGCTTCATCTCCAGTACAGGAACTGTGAGTCTTCAGGAGTCAACCCTGAACATTAAAACACACTGTTTGGGGCCGGCAGGTGACGGGGTGTTAAGGAGCTGGACTCCCACATGGCCAACCGTGGCTACAGTCCTGGACCTGGTGGCTTGCTTTCTCACTTTCCCTCACTCTCTCTCTCTCTCTGTCCCTCTTTAGTCACATTAAAATAAATAAACTTAAATAAAATCATTCTTTGGGAAAAAGAAAATATGCTGTTCAAGGTCAGATTCAACACCCCCCTTCCTGTGCCATAGTCACAAAGAAAAGCCCTCCCCACAGGACAGAGGGTCCTCTGCTGCCCACACAGCAAGGAAATGCAACAACCACCTCCTACACCAAGGCCAGCCCGGGCATCCTGCCTCAGCTCCTCAGAGCTCGCTCCTGCAGGGTGAGGTCCCCCCCCACACGGCTGCAGTAGGGAGGTGGGCTGCACCAAGCTCCCTTCAGGACACACAGTGGCGCTGCCTGGCCTGATGCAGGGTCCAGCCTCTCTCACCCCTTCATGGGTCACAGATGGACCTGGGCCTTCAGAGACAGAGGGCACAGGGCTGGTGTCCATGCCGGATACAGAACAGAATGAACCGAGTCCCCACCCGACCATGGGAAGGGGTGCTGGGTAAGAGCACAGGAGTTGGGTCAGCGAAGGCCTCAGCACGCACCGTGAGCCAGAGGTCAGGAGCACTGAGGGGCCAGTCCAGGATGTCCACCTCTGGCATTGCTCCACCCTTGGGGCCCTGCTGTCACCAGTACCCAGATAGCGAACTCATGAAAGGACCAAAGAAAACCCTGCAGAGCAGGGGAGATGTAGGGGGAGGAAAGGGGTGTGGAGATGAGGGCGGGGGCTAGAATGTTACAAGGGGGGAAGGAGAGTCTCCTAGAGCAGGTGAGATAAAAACTAAGCCCTGGGGAAAGATGGTGCTTGGGGCCTGCAGTTGAGAGGCCTGAGGGCCTGAGGCAGGAGCCACAGTGGCCCATGTTGTCTAGGTCTCGACAGATTCCAAGGACTTGCAATACTAAGAGAATTTATTTTTCTTAAGGGGAAAAGCATTGGTGTGGCAGTGAAGTGTGCGGGAGTGCCACAGGGCTGACCATGGTTCAAGTTCGGGACCTGGTGGTTGATTTCTCATTTTCCCTCTCTTGCTTTCACTTGTCCCTTGCTAGTCAAATTAAAATAAACAAAGAAATAAAGCTAAATTTAAAAAATAATAATAATGGGGGCTGGCAGGTGGTGTGGTGGTTAAGGGACTGGACTCTCACATGGCTGACCACAGTTCAAGTTCCGAACTCAGCAGCTTTAAACTCATGAACGGTGCGTGTGCATGCCCAAAATCACATAGGAGATTGGAGACGGTTGCAGTGTGTCCATCCTCCCACAGGGTGATTTCTTACTTACTTTTTCTCTTTGTCTCTTTCTCTGTGGTGAGTGTACAAGCACTATAGCAAAAATCCCCTTAAAAAAATATCTCGCGGGGTGGGGGGAGCTCCTTTTTTGTCTGGCCCTCCCACCCAGGCAGGAGAGGCAAAGCCTTCAGAAGAAGATTCCTCATGGCTCCTGCAAACTAGGTATTTCAGGGTACAGTTGAGAGAAATGAAGATTTTCTACTGATAATTCAGCCTCCAGCAAATAAGCTAGCGCGGTAAGGAACCCCTCTGGCCTTCTATCTCTGTCTCTGTGTCTCTGTCTCTCCCTGCTTCAGTCTTCTCATTGTTTTGTAATTTTTTCTTTTTATGATTTTTGTTAAAGGCAAAGTTTTTCTCTTGCTCTCAGCTCCTGTTTTGTCTTGCTAATAGTTCCCTCTGGTCCTCCCACACAGGCAGGAGGCCAAGCCTTCAGAAGATTCCTCATGGTTCCTGCAAAGTAGGTATTTCGCGCTGCACGCTTGCGTGCCGTGCGGTTTTCTATTTTGTGCTTTTTATTTAAAAAAAAAGAAAAATAATAATTACAATTTTTTTCAGTTTTTTAGTCTTTTTTTTCCTCTTTCTTTGTTGTTGTTTCTTTCCCTTTTTCATTCTCTTTTTTCTTCTCTCTCCACTCTTCAATATCCATTTAATGTGTTTCTAGATAGATCTAAGGGCACAGTAGCTAAACATCCAAATACTATTAGGGTTAACATATTCCTCAAT
>NW_006159600.1:95164-95817 GCF_000334495.1 Tupaia belangeri chinensis | reverse complement strand
GACCACAAGAAATATGGGAAAGCAAGAAAATACCTCTCCTCCAAGGGAAAAGAATAATTCCTCTTCATCCACAAGCTGAATGGAAATCACGGAAATGTCTGAAAAAGAATTTAGAACATTCATAATGGCGAAGCTAACAGAGATGGAAGAGAAGAGAGACAATGAACTGCTAAAGAGAAAGGAGAAAGAAGTTGACAAGTTCCAGGAGGTGAGGAAATTCTTGCAAGATCTAAAAGAGGAATTACACATTTTACAAAAGACTCAAACGGAACTGTTAGAGATAAAGTCTATAATACAGGAAGTCAAAATCTCCCTTGAAAGTATTAAAAGCAGACTAGATCATACAGAAAATAGAATCTCAGACGTAGAAGAGAAAATTGCTGGCCTAGAAAAATCCACCACAAAGACTGAGAAAACAGCCCAAAAATTTGAGAATGATATACGAGAAATACCATCAAACGTCCAAACATCCGGATAATTGGCATTCCAGAAGGTGAAGAGACCCATAAGGGCATTGATAATCTATTCCATGAAATCCTGCAAGAAAACTTTCCAAACCTAGAGAGGCATTCAAAGAACCAGTCACAAGAAATACAAAGGACCCCAAATAGAATCAACCCAAGAAGATCTTCTCCAAGACGCATTATAGCCAG
>NW_006159600.1:92412-93950 GCF_000334495.1 Tupaia belangeri chinensis | reverse complement strand
CCACCCCCTACAGTGAAAAACTCACAAAAAAAAAAAAAAAAAAAAAAGAGATAGGGAATCAAGGACAGGGTAAAAAAAGCAAAACATATAGGAAACAAGAAATGGAAAATTATTTGTTGACAATGACATGTATGTTGATGTGCTTGATTGAGAAAATATACAGTGTACTCTGGATGGAAAATCTCATTTTGTATGCTGTAATGATGTACAGTGAATGAATGTAAATAAAAAATATTAAATAAAAAATATAAATATCTTGGGGGGACCAGTAGGTGGCATGGTGATTGGGACGCTGGAACTCTCACATGGCCAACCATGGTTTGAGACTTGTACCTGGTCTCAAACTTTCTAACTTTCCCTCTCTTTGTCTCTGTTTTTCTCTCTGGTAAATTTTTAAAAAATGAATAAATAAAATTAAGTAAATAATTTTTAAAAAATCTGAAGGCCAGCAGGAGGCATGGTGGTTAAACATGCTGGAATCTCCCATGGCCACTGCAGTTTGAGTCCTAGACCTGTCGTCTTGGTTTCTCACTTTTCCTTTCTCTCTCTATGTCCCTGTGGGAGCAAATTAAAAAACAGTAATAATGACAAATGAAATTAAATATATAAATAAATATACAAAAAGAAAAAACCACGTCAGGACAGGCAGGTGGCAAGGTAGTTAGGGGCACTTGATTCCTACATGGCCCATTGTAGTTTTTGAGTCCCAGACCTGGCAGCTTGCTTTCTCACTTTCTCTCTCACTCTGTCCCTCTCTGGTCAAATTTTAAAAAAAAAAAATATAAAAAAAGTAATCCTTAAAAAAAAAAAAAAAAAACCTCTCTTAAAACAAAAAAGAAATAGGGAGGTCATTAGTGACTCTGAAGAAATTATCCATGGAATGGTGGATGTTAGAGTCCATCTTGATAAGTTCAAGCAAGATTTCGAGGCAAGAATTGAAGACAGAGCAAAACAGGTTTTCTATGTCTTCTACTCTTCTTTTATTGAGATTTTTTGAATAGGGAGCATGTGCTCTCCTGAGACAGAGAGATATGAGAATAGAAAATGAAAGCCCCTATCTCCGCAGGGATAGCCAGGTCGCAATCTCTACTCCTCTGTTCTCCTCTTGAGACCTTAGGTATGCACACACATGCACCCAGAATGAGTTTTAAGCCGCCAGGTCCAGGTCTCAATCCGCAGTTGACTACATGGGAGTCCAGTGACATAACCGTTATGGATCTGGTGGTCTAATTTTGTTTTAGTATTTGTTATTTTGGGGTGGGCAGGTGACCCGGTGGTTAAAGTGGCTGGACTCCACACGGTGGACCATATTTGAGTTCCGGACCCAGCACTTGGTTTCTCACTTGCCTTCTCTGTCTATTCAACTTCAAAAAAAGAAAAAAGAATAAAGAAAGAAAATAATGACAATGAATAAAATTAAGTAAAATAATTCTTTTTTAAAAAATATTTCTTTTCGGGAACCAGCAGTCAGTGTAATGGCTATGTCGCTGGACTCCCACGTAGTCGACCGCGGTTCGCGTCCTAGACCCCGTGGCTTA
>NW_006159600.1:74403-90401 GCF_000334495.1 Tupaia belangeri chinensis | reverse complement strand
GCAGCTGCGGGGGGAGGAGGACGGTCCGGGCCACGCGGGTCGGCGGGGGCGTGGCCTGTGGTGGGGGCGTGGCCTAGGGCGGGGACGGGCGTGGCGAGCGTGAATGACAGGTCAGAGCTCGGATCCAGGAAGGGCGGAGGGCGGGGCCCGCGGAGAGCGACCTGTGCGGCCCGGACCGGAGAAGCCAGACCCAGGCCGGTGCCCCGAGGGCCGGACCTGCGCTGTGGTCCGCATGGACCCTGCTGTGTCTCTTTTCCGTGGTATTATTATTTTTTTTGTTCGTTGCTTTATTTATTTATTTATTTTTACAATTAAGGTATGAATTTATTTTGATACAAAAACTTTTTGAAATTCATACATAGTTTTCCCATTGCACATATTTCCAGGAGCTGGTTTTTTTCTTTTCTGAAACTTTTTTTGTGTGTGTGGAGAGGTTTTTGCTATAGGGCGCTTGCGCTCGCCAGACAGAGACAGAGAGATAGAAAGTGAGAAATCACCCCCCAGAGGGGATGGCCACGCCACAATCCCTTCTCCATTCTCCTCCCAGGATCCTGGGCAAGCATGCACACGCATCCAGCTTGAGTTTAAGCCACCGGGTCCGGGACTCGAACCGCGGTCAACTACGTGGGAGTCCAGTGACGTGGGAGTCCAGCGACATAGCCATTACGCTAACTGCTGGTCCCTTTTCTGAAACATTTTTAAAAATTAATTCATTTATCTTTCTGACCCCATGGCTGGCTGCCAATGTGGCCGAAAGACAGGAGCCTAAAAGGTCAACTTGGAAGTTTAATTTGGACCTTACTGATCCAGTAGAAGACAGAATTTCTCACTCTGGAAATTTTGAACAGTTTCTGCGGGAAGAGGTTAAAGTCAATGGGAAAACTGGCAACCTTGGAAATGTAGTTCACATTGAATGCCTCAAGAATAAAATCACAATTGTTCCTGAGAAATAGTTTTCTAAAAGGTATATCTGAAATACCTCACCAAGAAATACCTTAAGAAAAACAACCTTCGTGACTTCCTGTGGTTTTATCTGACAAGGAGACTTACTTCCAGATTAGTCAAGATGAAGAAGGGTCAGAGTCTGAGGACTAGTCGAAGCCTAATCGGGCTTTGCTTACTAAGAAAACCATGCAGGATACGTGAGAAAGAATCATCTGAAAATAGACTTTTAGTTTATCAGTGAATAAAATCACTGCTTGTAAAAAAAAAAAAATCAATTTACATTCATTCCCTAAGCATCGTTACAGCATACAAAATGTGATTTCCCATCCAGAATATACTGCATTAATATACTGGCTTAATCATACTTGTTTCCCCCCCCCCTTTTACCCAAATTGTGTCTTTTTTTTTTTTTTTTTTTTTTTGGAGAGGCTTTCACTACAGGGCGTGCGTGCTCGCCAGACAGAGAGAGAGAGACATAGAGACAGAAAGCGAGAAATCACCCCCCATGGGGGATGGTCACGCCACAATCCCTTCTCCTCCATTCTCCTCTCGGGATCTTGGGCATGCATGCACATGCGCCCCGGCGTGAGTTTTAATCCACCGGGTCCGGGACGCGAACCACAGTCGACTGTGTGGGAGTCCAGCGACATAGCCATTACACTAACTGCTGGTTCCCAATGTGTGTCTCTTGATTGGAGAATGTAATCCATTAGCATTCAACTTTATTATTGATATTTCTGGACTTATCCCTCCATTAAATTGGCCATTTTCTTCATTGTTTTTGTTCTCTTATGTCTGTCTGTCTCTTTGGTTTTCTGGTATAGCACTCCCTCCAGAATTTCTTAAAGATCTGGTTTGGTGCTGGTAAATTCTTTCAGGTTTTGTTTATCTGAGATGTTTTTATCTTTTCTTCATATATGAAGGATCATCTTCCTGGGTATAGTAATCTTGGTTGAAATTGTTTCTCTCTTAATGCTTTGAATACATCTTTCCATTCTTTCCTTGCCTACATTGTTTTCAGTGAAAGGTCTGATGTTAGACTAATGGGATAACCTTTGTAGGTACCTTGATGTTTCTTTCTTACCAATTTTAGTATCTTGTCTTTATCTGTGGTTTTGACTAGTCTGGCTATGATGTGCCTTGGAGAGGATCTTCTTGGGTTGATCCTATTTGGGGTCCTTTGTATTTCTTGGGACTGGATCTTTGAACGCCTCTCCAGGTTTGGAAAGTTTACTTGGAGGATTTTATGGAATGAATTATCAATGACTTTATGAGTCTCTTTGCATTTTGGGATGCCAATTATCCAGATGTTTGGATGTTTGATGGTATCTAGTATTTCTCATATATTATTCTCATTTTTTAGGCCAGCAATTTTCTCTTTTACATCTGAGATTTGATTTTCTGTATGATCTAGTCTGCTTTTAATACTTTCGAGGGAGATTTTGACTTCCTGTACTATAGCCTTCATCTCTAACAGGTCCATTTGACTCTTGGTTATTGCTATAGGGCACATGCGCTCATCAGAAAGACAGAGAGAGACAGAGAGACAGAAAGCGAGAAATCACCCCCCGGGGGGATGGCCACGCTGCAATCCCTTCTCTTTCATTCTCCTCTTGGGATTCTGGGCATGCACGCACACACTCCCGGCATGAGTTTAAGCCACCAGGTCTGGGATTCAAACTGCGGTCGACTACATGGGAGTTCAGCAACATAGCCATTACGCTAACTGCTGCTGGTCCCTATTTGATTTTTTAAAAGTATGTGATTCCTCTTTTAGATCTTGCAAGAATTTACTCATGTCCTGGAACTCATCAGCTCCTTTCTCCTATCTCTTCTGCAGTTCATTGTCTCTCTTCTCTTCCATCTCTGTAAGATTTGTCACTATGAATACTCTAAATTCTTTATTAGACATTTCCATGATTTCCATTGAACTGTCTATGTATGAAGAGGAGTTATTCTTTTCTCTTGGAGGAGAGGTATCTTCTTAGTGTCCCACATTTCTTATGGCCCTGTGGTGATTTCTAGCCATCTGATGGATGGTGTGTTTCTTCCTAATTCTGGGAGTTCAATCTGAGCATTCAGGAGCATGCAGAAGGAGGTGATCTGGAATCTCTTTGCTGTTCCGTTTTTATCCCTTTGTGCAGGAGATTCAGTGGACATTGATAAATATGTTAACCCTAATAGTATTTGGATTTTCGCTATGGTTCCCTTAGACCCGTCTAGAAACATAGAGAATGGAGAATGAGGGGAAGAGTGATGAGATAAAAGAAAAAGAAAAGGAAACAGGGAGAGAGAGAGAGATGAAAAAAAGGAAAACAGGACAAACAAAAACAAGGGGAAAAAAATTTTTGAGAGGTTTTTCTCTATAGGGTACATGCACTCGCCAGAAAGACAGAGAGAGATGGAGAGATAGGAAGCGAGAAATCACCCCCCAGGGGAGATGGCCATGCCACAATCCCTTCTCCTCCATTCTCCTCTCAGGATCTTGGGCACGCACGCACACGCACCCCCAAAAAAAAGCAAACAATAAAAAAACTGCACGGTGCATAAGTGCTGTGCAAAATCACTAGTTCTCAGGAACCATGGAGGAGTCTTCTTCTGAAGGCCTGCCCCTTGCCTCTCATGGATGAGCAAGGTGGAGGGGATTATTAGCGAGATAAAAGTGGGGCTGAAAGCAAGAGAATACTTTACCTTAAAAAATTTTATGGGAACCAGCAGTGAGAGGAGAATGGAGGAGAAGGGATTGCGGCGTGACCATCCCCCCTGGGGGGTGATTTCTCGCTTTCTGTCTCTATGTCTCTCTCTCTCTGTCTGGCGAGCGCACGCGCCCTACAGTGAAAATCTCTCCAAAAAAAAAAAATTTTATAAAGGAAAGGTTACCAAAAAATGAGAAGACAGAGACAGAGGCAAAGACAGACAAAGACAGAGACAGAGAGAAGGCTACAGGGGCTCCCTGCCACTCAAGTTTGTGGGCTGGAGGCTGAATTATCTGTAGAAAATCTTCATTTCTCTTTCTTCCCTGAAATCACTAGTTCTCAGGCGTCATGGAGGACTCTTCTTCTGAAGGCTTACCCCTTGTCTCTCCACTCGAGTTTGTGGGCTGGAGGCTGAATTATCAGTAGAAAATATTCATTTTTCCTTTTCCATGGTTTTAGAGGGAAGATTTTGAAATGTGAATGAGACAGAAGTGAGAGCTTCAGGCCAGCGAGTAGTGTAGTGGTTTAGGCGCTACTCTCGAATGGTTAGAATTGGTTCGAGTCTCTGATCCAGGGGCTTGAAACTCTTGCAGGTTGCATGTGTATACATGCCCCAAATCCCACCTGGAGAGTGGAGGAGATGGAACCCCTATCCTCCTAGGGAGTGATTCCTTGCTTTCTATCTCTGTCTTACTGGGAAGCACAGGCACCATAAAGCAAAACCTCTTTAAAAAAGAACTTTGAAAAAGAAGTGAGGACCAGCAGTTAACGTAATGGCTATGTCGCTGGACTCCCACGTAGTCAGCCGCAGTTCGCGTCCCAGACCCGGTGGCTTGAAATTCACACCGGGCGCATGTACGTGCATGTGTGCCCAAAATCCAGAGAGGAGAATGGAGGAGAAGGGATTGCGGCGTGGCTATCCCCTCTGGGGGGTGATTTCTTGCTTTCTGTCTCTCTGTCTCTCTCTGTCTGTCTGGCCCCCCCTATAAGAAAACCCTTTCCAAAAAAAAAAAAAAAAAAAAAGGAAGTGAGAACACGCTGTGTAGGGGTATATGAAGAATATCAATTTTGGGAACTGATTGAATCTAAGAAAGTATCTGTAATCTGTAATTAATATTAATTTAAGGACCTTATCTTTTTTTTTTTATCGATTTCTGTTATAGGGTGTGTGCACTTGCCAGAGAGACAGAAGAGAGAGAAACAGAGAGCGAGAAATCACCCCTCAAGAGGGATGACCACACCACAATCCCTACTGCTCCATTCTCCTGGGATTTTGACACACACCTGCCAGGACCAGGATAGGAATTGTGGTTGATCAAGTAGGAGTTCAATGCCTTAACAGTACACCACCTGCTGGCTGGAATTTAAGGAATCTAACTAAAGATCTAGCCAATAGTGTGGAGGGAGGGGGGGGGCTCTATTTCCTGACTCTGGGGAGGATGACACAGGAAGATCACTTGAGTCCAGGAATTCTAGGCCAGCGTGGGCAATATCCATGCCTTTCTGCATTTCCCTCTTTTGGGGAGTTGGGTCTGGTGTGTTTCTGAAGCCACTGGGTGTGGGACTCTCCACATGCACAGCAACTGGGATTCAGCCACCTTAACCAGAGGCCACAGGCTGGCCCCAGGAATGACAGGATTGGGATAAACTTCAGCATGATCACCACATAAAGATCAAACAGGGCCAGCAGGTGGCACGGTGGTTACTCCCCGGATTCCACAGGGCAGACTCTATGATCTGAATCCCTGACCCAGCAGCCTTAAAACCATGCTCGGAGTCTGTATGAGCATGCCCCAAATCCCAAGAGGAGAATGGAGGACAAGGGATTGTGGTGTGGCCATCTCTCTAGAGGGGAGATTTCTCACTTTCCCTCTCTCTTTCTCTGTCTCCCTCCAGTGAGGGCACACAGCCTATGGTCAAAAAAAAAAAAAAATTAAAATAAAAAAAACTAACAAAATACAACAAATATACATTTGGAAAGTGAATCTAACAAACTAGCCTCACAACTGAACCTTTCTACTGAATTCAAGGGCCCTACATGTTCATTTAGGGTGAAAGATGTCTGTTTCTGTCACAAGAGAGATCAATAGTTGTTGAAAGATGTGCCCGTAATCTCCAAACTCAGGGGTCTGTGTAACTGTCTCATTCACCAAAAACCCAGTCATGTTAAGAAAAATACCTGGTGGGGGCGGCAGGTGATGTCGTGATTAAGGCACTGGACTTCCGCATGGCCAACCACAGTTCTAGTGTTGAACCTGCAGCTTGAAACTCATGCCAGGCAGGCGAGTGTGCATGTGTGCCCAAAATTCTGAGAGGAGGAGGGACCATGGCTTGGCCATCTTCCTCAAGGGTGATTTCTCCTTTACTGTCTGTCTCCAGCAAGCACACATCCCCTACAAGAAAAAAATATCTCCAAAGAAAAATACCTTTCACTTTTCCATTTCTCATGGGAAAATATGCAGAGAGCAACACAAATCCTTTAGTATAGATTTAAAAATACAGGTGGGGTGGGCTGCAGGTGGCATGGTGGTTAAGGGCCCTGGACTCCCACATGGCCAACCACTGTTTGAAACCTGGATCTGGAGTCTTGCTTTCTCACTTTCTCCCTCTCTGTCTCCCTCTCCTGTAAATGAATGAATGAATGAATGAATAAATGAATAAATAAATAAATAAATAAATAAATGGGGGGCAGGTAGTGTGGTGGGTGGGGACACTGGACTCAGCTTAGCTGACCACAGTTCGAGTCCTGGATCTGGTATCTTCCTTCTTCACTTTGTCCCTCTCTCACTCTGTCCCTCTCTGGTCACATTAAAATAAATAAATAGAGGTAAATAATCCTTTAAAAGAAAAACTAAATAAATATATAGTTTTAAAATAATTTTAAGAAAAATACATGCAGGGCCGACAGGTAGTGTGGTGGTTAAAGGGACGGGACTCCCACACAGCCGACTTCATTTCCAGTCTTGGACCTGGCACCCTGTTTTTTCACTTTCTTTTTCACTGTTACTCTATCACTCCACGGTCATATTTAAATAAATAAATAAATAAATGGATAAATGAAGATAGGCAAAATAATTTTTAAAAATACAGGCCATCGGGAACCAGCAGTTAGCGTAATGGCTATGTTGCTGGACTCCCATGTAGTCGACTGCAGTTCGTGTCCCGGACCCAGTGGCTTAAAACTCACACCGGGCGCGTGTGCGTGCGTGCCCAAGATCCCAAGAGGAGAATGGAGGAGAAGGGATTGCGGCGTGATCATCCCCCCTGGGGGGTGATTTCTCGCTTTCTGTCTCTATGTCTCTCTCTGTCTGTCTGGCGAGCGCACGCACCCTACAGTGAAAATCTCTCCAAAAAAAAAAAAAAAAAAACAGGCCATCATGTAAATGTCACATCCGTGTGACTTTCCCAAACCAGTCTATGGCCAGTCTTGTAGTAAAGGGTACTGGGCCCCAAATGGTGGACAAAACTTTTCTAGTCCTGGGTCCATCAGCTTAAAAATGTCATTGGGCACATGTGCATGCACTTCCAAAATCTCAAACGTTTGAAGAAGTCAGAGAGAAGGGATTAGTGTGACCACATCCTCGGGAAGTCGCTTTCTCCCTCTCCCGCTGACCAGTGTGTGCAACTGCTGGCAGTGACTCAAAGAAGAAATGAATAAATAAAATTAAATTAAAAAACTGAATGAACACATAAGGACACCCTGTGGTGCATGCAGCCCTGCTGTGCAGCTGAGGAGATGCTAGAGCCACAGGACAATGGTGTTTGAAATTGGTGGACTGCTTCGCCTGACACACCAAGCATGTGCAAGGGCCCCAGGTCAGAGGGCCTGTGAGGTAGGAGGCTGAGTGTGATGAGGCCCTGTCTCTCTCATATGTTCGCACGCGTCCTTTCATAAATAGAGTAACAAATTGGGAGGCCAGCAGGTGGTGTGGTGAAAGCACTGGACTCCCACATGGCCAATGACGGTTTGAATCCTGGACCTGGTGGCTTGCTTTCTCACTTTCCCTTTCTCTCTCTCTCATCAAATTAAATAATAACAAATAAAATTAATCAATTCCCTAAAAGTGTTTTTTTGTTGCTGTTGTTCGTTTTTTAAGTAACAAATTCGAGTCAGCATGTGGTGTAGTAAAGGCACTGGATTCCTACAGTCAGCTGCAGTTCCAGTCCTGAACCCTGGGTTGAAATGCACGATGAGTGCATAGGCGTAGGTGCCCCAATTACCGAGAGAATGGAGGAGAAGGGACTGCAGCAGGGCTTTCTCTCTGGTAATCACACATGCTCCATGTCAAAAATCTCTCAAAGAAAAAAATTAGAGGGCCAGCAGGTGGCATAGTGCTAACGGCACTGGACTCCTATGGGGCCGATTGTGGTTTGAGTTCCAGACCCGGTGGCTGGCTTTCTAATTTTCCCTCTCTCTCTCTGGTGAGCACAAGAAAACATAAAATAACAAGGAGACCAGTAGATGGCAGGATGGTTACGTTGCTGAACTCTCTTGTAGTCCACGTGATTCAAGTTCCAGATCCAGTGGCTTGAAACTAATGCCAGGCATCCCAAAATCCCAAGAGGAGAATGGAGAAGACATTGCAACATGGCCATCCCCCTGGGTGGGGGGTTATTTCTCACTTTCAGTCTCTTTTTAATTTCTCCATGCTATCATGACAAGTCATACATGCACAAGAGATCGGCATCTCTCTCCAGTTGCCAGGGATGGAGCTTTAACTGCACTGCCAAGCAGGATCTAGCTCCCTTAACCACCGTCACAGGGTTGGAACCATGTATACTTTTCTAAGATTTCTCATATTCTCACTATATTCACAGTTTCTGTTTATGTAACTTACAGTACATCCCATCAGTTAGAGTTGCTAGGTTGGCATCTGGGCTACAGAGGTCACAAGAGGTGCTCAGGTGCTAGGGGAGCAGGGCTACAAGGTCACCACAGGCTGCCACTGTACTTAAGTTCTAAGTCTATTCAGTTATCTTCCTCTGTCCTGGAAGGCCCCCCTACTGCAGTGTGACCAACCCTCCAAGGGTGATTTCTCACTTCCCCTCTCACTGTCTCTGTCTTCCTCTCTCTGGTGAGGGCACATGTGTGTGTGTGTGTCCTAAGACAAAAACCTCAAAAACAAATCAACAAACAAACAAAAGAAGTGGGCTCTTGGGGACAGCATTGGCTTGGGTTAACGTGCTGGAGCCCACATGGCTAAATATGCAAAAACATGTGGGGCATGTGTATGTATGAATGTGTGTGTGAATATCCAAAATCTCAGTAAGAGAATGAAGGAGAAGAAATTGTAGACAGTCTTATCCCCCTGGGGTGTGGTTTCTCACTTTCCTTCTCTCTCCTTCTTTGGTATAAAAATTAAGAAAAAAAAAAGGGGCCTTTGGTCATGCTACAAACCCTCTTCTTCCATTCTCCTCCTGGGACTGGAGCATGCACATGTGTGCCCGGTGTTTTTCAAGCCCTGACATCCTGGACTCAAACCAGTTTGCCTTGTGGGATCCAGTCCCTTAACCAGCATGCCACCAGCTGACCTGCACAATGAGTTTCTATTTTTTTTTTTTTTTAAGAATTATTCATTCTTATTCTTCAGTTTGACCAGAGAGAGGGAGAGAGAGAAAGGGAGACAGAGAAAGCAAGCCACCAGGTCTGGGACTTGAAACACGGGCAGCACTGTAGGAGTCCAGAGCCTTAGTCACCAAGCCACCTGGAAGCCCCAGTTTCTGGGGTTTTTTTTGTTAACTGTAGGGCACGTGTACTCACCAAGGGAAAAAGGAAGAGAGAGACGAGGTGAGAATTACTCCTGTGGGATATGGCCACGGGGCTTTCCCTTCTCATTCCTCCTGAGATTTTGGGGACAAGCTCACATGTACCCAGCTTTTGATCCTGCTGGGTCTGGGACTTAAACCGTGTGTAAGGTGATCCCTCCCTGTGTGCATGCTCACATCCCAAGAGGAGAATGGAAGAAGAGGGATTGCAGCATGGCCATCCCCATCCCCATATGAGGTGCTTCGTCATTGTTTCTTGCTGGGGAGCATACATGCCTTCTAGGATAAACAAAAACAACCGCATGTTTTATTGCTTTGCTTTATTAGTGGTAGAGTGCCTGCATATAAGGGAGAGAGAGGTAACCTGCATGGGGTCTGGTCACACTGAAACACCCTCCCTCCCGTCCTCAGCCCGTGGGACCCTGGGCATTTTTATTACATTCCTGTCATGTTTCACCTTAACCTTGGTGCCACCAGCTGGCCTCACCATGGGTTTTTACATATTCATCTACAGAATATTTTTTAGCAATTTAGAAAAAAAAAAATACTACCAGAAGGTGCATGCTTTTGTCCATAAAAAGACAGATTCAGACAGAAAGAGCACCCCAGTGGGGCATGATCACGCCACAAACCCTGTTCTGTTTCTCCATCCCATCCCACACCGGGCGCACACCTACAGCACTCAGCATGTACCTCAGATGGCCAGGACGGGGACTTGAATCGTGCAGTCACCATTTGGGACGCAGCTCTTTCATCCATTAGGACATGGAGCCAGCCTCACATTTACTTTCCTTTTACATTTTTATTTTATTCCTATTTTCACTTCGTGGCTCGTATTTGGCACACATGGAAAGTTAAGTAAAAATGTGACATGGTTCATGTTCATCTACAGTGATGCAGGTTTTAGGGTGTCAGGATTTGAAACTGCTCTATTATAAAATTCTCCGGTTCATGTTCCAGCAGTTGGCATAATGGCTATATCGCTGAACTCCCATGTAGCTGACCGTGGTTCGAGTCCCGGACCCGGTGGCTTAAACTCATGCTGGGCACATGTGCGTGCGTGCCCAAGATCCCGAGAGGAGAATGGAGGAGAATGGATTGCGGCGTGACCATCCCCCCTGGGGGGTGATTTCTCGCTTTCTCTCTCTCTGTCTCTCTCTGTCTTTCTGGCAAGTGCACGCTCCCTATAGCAAAAACCTCTCCAAATAAATAAATAAATACATAAATAAATACATAAATAAATAAGTAAAATTCTCTATTAGAATCTTTGAGCAGACAGCAGGGAGGAAATAATTCATACCTCAACTTCAGGAAGAGAGTACATGAACAAAATGCTGTGTTTTGTTTGTTTGTTTGTTTGTTTTAGAGGTTTTCGCTATAGGGCGTGTGTGCTCGCCAGACAGAGAGAGACAGAGAGACAGAAAGCGAGAAATCACCCCCCAGGGGGGGATGGCCACGCCGCAATCCCTTCTCCTCCATTCTCCTCTCAGGATCTTGGGCACACACGCACATGTGCCCGGCATGAGTTTAAGCCACCAGGTCTGGGACATGAACCGCGGTCAACTACATGGGAGTCCAACGACATAGCCATTATGCTAACTGCTGGTCCCGACGCTGTAGTTTTTTTATTCCACCTTGAAGAAAAATTTTAAAAGCTTTGAACTTTAGGGACCCAATGGTCAATGTTAAATGGTAGTTATAAACTAATACTCTGAGGAATAAGATTAGGTTGGAAAAAGAACATGATTCATTAATCATTAAGAAAATATATTAACTTTGGGGGCTGGGAACCAGCAGTTGGCATAATGGATATATCGTTGGACTGCCATGTAGCGGATCATGTTTCAAGTCCCAGACACAGTGATTTAAATTCACACCAAGCACGTGTGAGTGTGTGCCCAAGATCCCAAGAGGAGAATGGAGAAGGGACTGAGGCATGGCCATCTCCCCCGGGCGGGGGGTGTGTGACTTCTTGCTTTTTGTCTCTCTGTCTTTCTGTTGAGCCCAGCATCCATTATTTTTCTTTTTTCATTTCTTTTTTTTTTTTTGAGAGGTTTATGCTAAAGAACGCATGCGCTTGCCAGACAGACAGAGAGAGACAGAGAGATAGAAAGCGAGAAATCACCCCCCAGGGGGGGATGGCCACACCGCAATCCCTTCTTCTCCATTCTCCTCTCGGGATCTTGGGCACACATGCACATGCGCCCAGCATGAGTTTAAGCCACCAGGTCTGGGACTCAAACCACAGTCAACTACATGGGAGTCCAGCGACACAGCCATTACGCCAACTGCTGGTCCCAGGGCCCAGCATCCTATAGTAAAAACCTCTCCACGCCACACACACACAAAAATTGTGGTGCTGGAAGGTGTCTTGGTGGTTGATGTGCTGGACTCGCACATGGCCAACTGCAGTTTGAGTCCTGGACTCGGTACCTTGCTTTCTCACTTTCCCTTTTTCTCTCATCAAGTTTTAAAAATAATAATAAATAAAATTAAATACTTTTTGAAAAAAAATTGTTAAATTTTATTGACTTATAAGTTATATAATATATTCTCAATTAAACAGTCACTGTTTTTAAGAATTATTTTATCTTTATTTTTCAGTAATTCTTTTAAAAATTATTAAAAAGAAAAAGAGTAATTTTTACAGAAAAACTTTTGATATTTGTTACATTTATGTGGTCTCTCTCCAGTATAGATTATCCAACGTCTGGAGAGCTGTGAAAGCATACAAAACAACTTGCCACACTTATAAGCTCTGGAAGGTTTCTCACTGGTACAAATTACCTGATGCCTTGTGAAGACTGAAAGCACAGTAACCAATCTGGCACACCCACACACACGTGAGGGCTCACACTAGCATGAATCCTCCAGTGAAGACTGTCAGACTTCTGCCTGCGGCCTTGCCACGTCCACTACACTGGCAACATTTCTATCCTTACGGATTCACTGATGGTAACAAGCCTAGAATGAAAACTAAAGGCTTTACCACTCATTATACATTTTTCTCTCTAGAATGAATTCCCCAACCTCTTGCGAGGTGAGATCACTGCAGATGTGGTCACATTAGTTACCTTTGCAAGGTTTCGCTCTAGCATGAGTTCTCTCATGTCGTTCAAGATGTGAACGGGAACGGAAGGCTTTGCTGCACTCAGAACACCCGTAAGGTCTCTCCCCAGTGTGAATCTTCCAATGATCAGTTAGGATAGACTGCTGAGTGAAGGCTTTACCACATCTGCTACAGCTGTAAGGCCTCTCTCCAGTATGCATTCTCTGATGCTTAATAAGAGCTGAACGCGAAATAAATGCTTTACCACACTCACTACACTCAAAAGGCTTCTCTCCAGTATGAATTTTTCGATGTAGTTTAAGTGCAGTGCTGCTCCCAAATGACTTGCCACATTCATCACATTTGTAAGGCCTCTCTCCAGTATGCATTCTCTGATGTTTAATAAGAGCTGAGCGCGAAATAAATGCTTTCCCACATTCATCACATTTGTAAGGCTTCTCTCCAGTGTGAACTCTCCGGTGAGTTGCAAGGCCAGAAGACTGACGGAAGCCTTTCCCACATTCCTTACACTTGAACGGTTTCTCTCCAGTGTGGATTCTGTGGTGGCGAGCAAGGTCTACAGGGTGCCTGAAGAACTTGCCACACTCGTTACATCGGTGAGGTTTCTCTCCCGTGTGAATCGCTAGATGGTTAGTCAGGCTGTAGGACACCCTAAAGGCTTTCCCACACTCACGGCACTTGTAAGGTTTTTCTCCAGTATGAACACGCTCATGTGCCTCGAGGTGTGAACTATGACAAAATATTTTGCCACATTCGTTACATTTGTATGGTTTCTTTCCTGTATGAATATTCTGATGAACAGCAAGGTTTGAAGCCCGACGAAAGACTTTCCCACATTCGTCACATTTGAAAGGTTTCTCTCCAGTGTGGATTCTCTGATGGTTAATAAGGCTTCCACGGACAGAAAAGGCTCTGCCACATTCAGTACACTTGTGAGGTCTCTCTCCACTATGAAATCTGCGATGCTGTGAAAGTATTGACCTGGTGCTAAAGACCTTGCCACATTCATTACATTTGTAAGGTTTCTCTCCAGTGTGAATTCTCTGATGACCAACAAGGGTTGAAGACTGACGGAAGACTTTGCCACACTCATTACATTCGTAAGGTTTCTCCCCAGTATGAATTTTCACATGTACAGTAAGGTGTGAATTAAGCCTAAAAACTTTACCACATTCATTACATTTGTAAGGTTTCTCTCCAGTGTGAATTCTCTGATGACCAACAAGGGTTGAAGACTGACGGAAGACTTTGCCACACTCATTACATTCGTAAGGTTTCTCCCCAGTATGAATTTTCACATGTACAGTAAGGTGTGAATTAAGCCTAAAAACTTTACCACATTCATTACATTTGTAAGGTTTCTCTCCAGTGTGAATTCTACGATGATTTACAAGGTTTGAACTATGAGCATACACCTTGCCACACACATCACATTTATATTGTTTTTCTCTGCTATGGATCCTTTCATGTATAATGAGCTCCGAGCCACTTTTAAAGGCTTTGCCACACACTTCACACTGGGCACGTTTCTCCCTAGTATGAATTCTACAATGACATGCAAGGTTTGATTGTTGACTGAAGTCCTTTCCACAAACTTCACATTTATACAGGTCCTCTCTTGTATAGATTTTCTGACTTAGAGCACGGTGTAAGTGTTCACCAAAAGCTTTGCCAGACCGATTACCCTGGAAAGATTTCTTCCTCCTGTCTGCTCTCTGTTCTTGGGTGAATAATGAGCAGTCTATAAAATTATACACATCTTCATGATCAGTGATGGCTTTGATATTAGAAACAAGTCTCTGGAGTGGTGAAACTACAGAACTTTGCTTAACAGACTTCTCAACTCCCTTCTGTTCGTTTATTTCCCTACCACCTTTAAGATCCTGCACCAGTGGTGGATGTGACTGCAAGCTGAAGTCAAAATTATCTTTAACAGGCCTGTTTCCTACATTTCTTGTTTCAGGATGAATACCTCTCTCAGTCTGATTTTCTTTATGGGTCATAGGTACTACTTTGTATGGGTTTTCTTCTTCTCTCCACTCACAGGCAGGGGCATCTGTTGTTTTCTGGACTTGCTTGAAGGGAAACCCTTCAGTACCACGGTTTTCATGTGCCTTCATCATCACCGTTGGCAATACTTCTCCTGAAGCACCACTGTGTTTGGCTGGTAATTCTATCACAGGTTTTTGAGAGTTATCAGCTAGATGTAAAGATACACTGTCTTCTGATTAGTTGTTGATAATAAACTAATTTTCCATATTGAAACATGTAATATCAAAATTAATACTTAGTTTAAAGAACAGTGAAGACTATTAATTATGATATTTAATTTTTTTCCTTTTGCTTCTGCCATAGGGAGTGTGCACTCCCAGAGGAGAGGGGAAGTGAAAAGTCGCCCTCTGGGGGCGATAGTTATGTCACCTTCTGCTTCACTTTTCTCCTGAGTTTGTGCACACATGCCCAGCATGATTCTAAAGCCGCCAGGTGTGGTACTCAAAGTACAAAGCCGGCCATGTGAAATCCAGTGCTTCAACCTCAACACCATCTGCTGAGCTGTGATGTTTAATCTCATGGAGAATAAAGAGAATTCTTGAATAAAGAAAACTTGATTAATAGTAAGTCAAATGAATTGCAGGGAACTTTTGTTTCAGAAGACAAAGGCTTAAACAGCAACAGTGTTGGGCTGACAGGTGGCGTGGGAGTTGAAGCTGCTGGACTCCCACATGGCCGACTATGGTTCAAGTCTGGTACTTGGCGGTTGTCTCTCTCTTCAAATTAAAAAATAATAAAATAATTCATTAAAAAACAAACAAAAAGGGAATAGTGACAGTGTATGAAGCTTTAAAACACAAGAGTATTATGCCCTCTATACTGTAGTTATATACCAACTGACAAAAAAGATATCCCTGTGTAATAAATAAAGGAGAAAACTATAATATTAAACATATTGCAACATATCTATTGGACACAAATAAATGCAAAAGCATAGCACAATATACTATAATGGTGAATAATCCATGACAACCTTAAGTAATTAAATAACTATATATGGGGAGAAGCAAATGGCATAGTGGTTATGTCACTGGACTCCCATGTAGTCGGCCAAGTTCAAGTCCTGGACCCAGAAGCTTGAAAATCACATGACAAGCTTGTGCGTATACCCAAGATCCCAAGAGAAAAAGGGATTGCAGGGTGGCCATCCCCCAGGGGTGTGATTTCTTACTTTCTGTCTCTCTGTTCATTTATGGCGTTCTAGCAAGTACACGTGCCCTAAAGCAAAAGTGACTCTTAAAAAAAAAAGCTATGTATGTGAAAATATATAAGTCTATAATAACACTCAGGAAATAAGCAAAAACTTGATTTAAAAGGGTCATAAAAACTAACCAACGATGGGACTGGCAAGTGGCATAGTGGTTAAAGTGCTGGACTCTCACATAGCCCACCATGGCTCAAGACCAGGACCTGGTGATTTGCTTTCTCACTACCTCCCACAACTGGAGGAGAGGGGAGGGGAGGGGAGG
>NW_006159600.1:72604-73826 GCF_000334495.1 Tupaia belangeri chinensis | reverse complement strand
GAGAAAAGACACTTGAGACAAGAAGAGTTGGAATGGGCACACAGAAAGAATTAGGCACCCGGCTGGTTTCAGCTGGGACCTGAGAGGAGTTCTCTCCTTCAGAGGACGATTAGCTGGAGATATGCAACAATCTCCATGTCCACTGTGGATACCTGGAATCTTAGACACAGGAAACACCCACAGTCCTCACACTCCATGAGCCCAGTGTAGACAACACCTAGAGTCCATATAGGTGGATAACTGCACCAGAGAACCCATGCTGCATCGCCCATTCCCTGAGATACAAGCTCATGGAGTCAAGTCCCACTGGCATATAGAGCCACAACCCGGGTGCATCCTGTCCTGGGGTCCAGCAGTCTCACCATCTCCACATCCCCAAGGCCCCACTGTTATACAGTACATCCATGCAAAGGCACCCCTGCTGGCATCCCAGCTGAACCCAGTGCCATAAATACTATGTGGCACCCCAGCCCATATGGCACCATGCACTCCAGGAAGCAGACGGCCAGGCACACTATTGGTTCTACTCTCAACCAGGTAAACCAACCTGTGTGTCTCTCTGCAACTCAAGACCCGCTCTCTCTTCCATGTGGACTCAACCGTCTGGACTGGGAGGTCAACCCTGTACTATGTTGCCCCACCCAGGGCCTCAAGAGGCCAGCTCATGCCTCCCCACTTTCTGGTGCCAATTCTCAAAGAGTCAGAACCCTCCACACCAACTGTGGTCAACCCAAGGGCCTCGTCTTCCCTGCTTGGTCAACACAAAAGTGACCATAGCTGGTAACCCAGCACCAGCAGGTGGAGTCCACGTTCAACACCAATTCAACATAGTACTACAAGTCTTCCACAGAAAATAGACATGGAAAGAACTTTAGGCCATTCAAACGGGAAAGTAGGAAGTCACGCTGTGTGTACAGACAATGACATAATCTTAATATCTGAAAATAAAAGATTTCTTACATAAAAAAAAAAAGATTTCTTACTAAAGCTTATGTAACTGGGGCCAGAAGGTGTCGTGGGTAAGGCGCTGGATTCCCACATGGACCAAGAGGTGTGGTTTGCTTTCTCACATTCTCTTTCTCTGTCTCTCTGGTGGGTGCACATGCCCCATAGTAATTTAAAATATAATAATAAAGTAAATTAACTTGATTTAAAAAAAAAAAAGGGTTCAGTAAATTTGTAAGAGATCAAATTGATAGGGAAAGTTTTTGGGACCAGCAGT
>NW_006159600.1:63355-67536 GCF_000334495.1 Tupaia belangeri chinensis | reverse complement strand
GAGAAAAGACACTTGAGACAAGAAGAGTTGGAATGGGCACACAGAAAGAATTAGGCACCCGGCTGGTTTCAGCTGGGACCTGAGAGGAGTTCTCTCCTTCAGAGGACGATTAGCTGGAGATATGCAACAATCTCCATGTCCACTGTGGATACCTGGAATCTTAGACACAGGAAACACCCACAGTCCTCACACTCCATGAGCCCAGTGTAGACAACACCTAGAGTCCATATAGGTGGATAACTGCACCAGAGAACCCATGCTGCATCGCCCATTCCCTGAGATACAAGCTCATGGAGTCAAGTCCCACTGGCATATAGAGCCACAACCCGGGTGCATCCTGTCCTGGGGTCCAGCAGTCTCACCATCTCCACATCCCCAAGGCCCCACTGTTATACAGTACATCCATGCAAAGGCACCCCTGCTGGCATCCCAGCTGAACCCAGTGCCATAAATACTATGTGGCACCCCAGCCCATATGGCACCATGCACTCCAGGAAGCAGACGGCCAGGCACACTATTGGTTCTACTCTCAACCAGGTAAACCAACCTGTGTGTCTCTCTGCAACTCAAGACCCGCTCTCTCTTCCATGTGGACTCAACCGTCTGGACTGGGAGGTCAACCCTGTACTATGTTGCCCCACCCAGGGCCTCAAGAGGCCAGCTCATGCCTCCCCACTTTCTGGTGCCAATTCTCAAAGAGTCAGAACCCTCCACACCAACTGTGGTCAACCCAAGGGCCTCGTCTTCCCTGCTTGGTCAACACAAAAGTGACCATAGCTGGTAACCCAGCACCAGCAGGTGGAGTCCACGTTCAACACCAATTCAACATAGTACTACAAGTCTTCCACAGAAAATAGACATGGAAAGAACTTTAGGCCATTCAAACGGGAAAGTAGGAAGTCACGCTGTGTGTACAGACAATGACATAATCTTAATATCTGAAAATAAAAGATTTCTTACTTAAAAAAAAAAAAGATTTCTTACTAAAGCTTATGTAACTGGGGCCAGAAGGTGTCGTGGGTAAGGCGCTGGATTCCCACATGGACCAAGAGGTGTGGTTTGCTTTCTCACATTCTCTTTCTCTGTCTCTCTGGTGGGTGCACATGCCCCATAGTAATTTAAAATATAATAATAAAGTAAATTAACTTGATTTAAAAAAAAAAAAGGGTTCAGTAAATTTGTAAGAGATCAAATTGATAGGGAAAGTTTTTGGGACCAGCAGTTGGTGTAATGGCTATGTCGCTAGACTCCCATGTAGTCGATCGTGGTTCAAGGTCCAGACCTGGTGCTTAAAAACTCACGCCGGGAGCGTGTGCATGTGTGCCCAAGATCCTGAGAGGAGAATGGAGAAGAAGGGATTGCAACACGGCCATCCCCCGCCGAGGGGGATTTCTCAATTTCTCGCTTTCTGTCGCTCCATCGCTCTCTGTCTTTCTGGCGAAGACACACAAAAACCTCTCCAAAAAAAAAAGAAAAGAGAAAGTGTTTTTTTTTTTTTTAAATATAAGTTCATTTCTCCTTTCACTGGTTTTTTCAGGGCACATGTGCTCATGAGAGAGACAGAGACAATGAGAGGGAAAGTTACAATCACCCTCTAATGGGATGGCTACACCACAATTCCTCCTCCTCCATTCACCTCCTGGGGTCACACACACACACACACCTGGCATGACTTTCCTTTTTTATTCATTGTCATTATTTTATTTTAAGCTTTCAAAAGTAACCAGAGAGAGACAGAAAGACAGATGGAAAGTGAGAAAGCAAGCTACCAGGTCCAGGACTCAAACAGTAGTCAGCCATGTGGAAGTCCAGCCACCTTAACCACCATGCCATCTGTTGGCCCGTCTAGCGTGATTTTCAAGCCACCAGGTCCATGATTCAAACCTGAGGCGAGCCATGTGGGAGTACAGCAATGTAACCACTACGCCATCTGCTGGTGCCCACAAAAGTTTTTTATATAGCAAAAGCATATCAACTGAAAATAAAAATCAAGATCAGGACCATCTGCAATAGCAACAACAACCTACAAAAATATTTTTATTTAAAGAATTATTATATTTAATTTTATTAATCATGACTTCTTTCATTTTTATTTTTTTACCTTGATCAGAGAAAAAGAGAGAAAGTGAGAAAGTAGCTGTCAGCCACCTACATATGAAAAATTTTAATCAAAAAGGTGAAATGCTGGGGCTGGCAGGTGGCGTGGTGGTTAAGGGAGCTGGACTGCCACATGGGTGACTGAGGTTCGAGTCCCAGACTGGTGGATTCTTTTCTCACTTCCCCTTTCTCTCCCTCTCTCTCCCATTCTATCCCTTTCTGGTCAAATTAAAATAAATTAATAAATAAAATAATTCCTTAAAAAAAAAAAAAAAGGTAAAATTCTGAGCCAGCTCTATGGTGGTGTGGTGGTTAAGGGAGCTGGACTCCCTCATGGCCAACACTGGTTCAAGTCTCGGACCTGGTGGCTTGTTTTCTCACTTTTCCTCTCTCTTTCTCCTCTCCCTCTCTGGTCACATGTAAATAAATAAATAAAGTTAAATAAGACAATACTTAAAAAAAAAAGAGATGGATTCCAACGGGACAACCGAGAAGTTCAAATCCAGCACCCATGGCTTGAAACACATGCCAGCTGTTGGACCAGCAGCTTGCATAGTGGTCGGGTACTGGACTCACATGGGTCACCATGGCTCCAGTCTCAGACCTGGCAGCTTCTTTGATCACTTTTTCTCTCTCTGTCTCTGTAGGTCTTGGTGAGCACATGTGCCCTACAGATAATTTAAAAATAATAAAAATATTAAATAATCATAGATAAATTCTGTTTTTTTAAAGAATTATTTTCTTTAATTTTATTTATTTTAATTTGACCAGAGAGGGACAGAACCAGAGCAAGAGTGTGAGAGACAGAGAAAGTGAGAAAGCAAGTGGCTAGGTCCAGAATGTGAACTGCCATCACCCATGTGGGCATCCAGCACCCCTAACCAGCATGCCACCTGCTGGCCCCCATAGATAAATTCTTTTTTTTTTTTTTTTTTGAGAGGTTTTCGCTACAGGGCACATGCACTCGCCAGAAAGACAGAGAAAGACAGAGAGACAGAAAGCGAGAAATCACCCCCCAGGGGGGATGACCACGCCGCAATCCCTTCTCCTCCTTTCTCCTCCTTTCTCCTCTCGGGATCTTGGGCACACACGCACACGTGCCTGGCGTGAGTTTAAGCTGCCGGATCCAGGACTTAAACCGCGGTCGACTACATGGGAGTCTAATGATATAGCCATTAGACCAACTGCTGGTCTCCCCCATAGATAAATTCTTAAGAACAACAACAAAAGAACACCCCAAATGTATGAGCACAAGGGCTCAAAATCCCAACACAATGGAGACAAGGAGAAAAGGCCAAAGTGAGATCAAACCCCAGTTGGACCCTGATCTAGTGAGACGTGCTATCTCCCTCTCCCACATCTCTCTCCTTTATCTCTCTCTCTGGTGAGCACATGCACAACTCTCTGGCAATTAAAAGAAAATTAAACTGGGGGCCAGCAGGTGGTGTGGTGGATAAGGGTACTGGATTCCCTCATGGCTGACTATGGTTTGGGTCCTGGGCCTGATGGCTTGCTTTCTTGCTTTCCCTTTCTTTCTCACTGTTTGTTTGGTCAAATTAAAGAAATAATAATAACAAATAGAATTAAATAAATAAATTTTTAAAAAGTTAAACTGTAAAACATTGATAAAGGAAATGGAAGACACAAAAAAAGTAAGGATATTGCATGTCCATGAACTGAAAAAATTTATGCTAAAATACCAATCATGCCAAAAGCAATCAGTAGTCAATGCAATCAATATGAACATAAGAAAGAGAGATGAGCTCTATAGTGTAGCAGCCAAGCACTACACAGAGGGCAATGGATCTCATGTGACTGGCCAAGGTATGAGTCCTAACCCTGCCATCAATACGCTGGATGTGTCCATGCAGGACCACGATCTTGACAAGATGGAGAACTAGAAGACAGAAGGCTGTATGAACTGTCCCAACTAGGAAAATTTTCTCACTCACTCTAAATCTCTCAGTCAGTCTCTCATCTGTGGGCACACACCATGTAGCATAACAAAGAAACACTAATTTAACAGTGGTATTCTTTTTTTAAAAATTGAGTTCTTTTTTATTTAACTTTCTTTCTCTCTCATA
>NW_006159600.1:58157-61667 GCF_000334495.1 Tupaia belangeri chinensis | reverse complement strand
AAAGAGGGACAGAGTGAGAGACAGAGGGAAAGTGAGAAAGCAAGCTGGCAGATCCGGGACTCGAACTGCAGTAGACCATGTAGGAATCCAGCACCCTTAGCCACCACACCACATGCTGGCCCAGTATTCTTTAACAGACAGAAAAAACAATTACAACATTTGTATAAAACCATGCAATCACATGTATATAGAACTACAAAAGATCCCAAATAGCAATTTCTAGATCCCATGAAAAGAACAATACACCAGAAGGCTATGAAATGAAAATACAGTAGAAGGCTATGGAGACCAAAACAGTAAGGTAATAGCATGACAGCAAACACTCCAAAGGAAGAGAACAGACAACCAAGAAATAAGTCCACATATGTACGGCCACCAAATTTTCACTAAAGTGTCTAGAATGCTCATTGGAAAAAGGACAGAATATTGAATAAACAGTTTTGGGAAAAATGAATATCTATATGCAGAAATTGAATATCAACTGTGGTTCAAGTCCTGGACCTCGTGGCTTGCTTTCTCACTACCCCACCCCACCCTGGTAAAATTAAAATAAATAAATAAATAAAGTGAAACAAAATTATTCTTGGAAAAAAAATCAACTTCTAATGGACATTGATCTAGGCAGATTTCTTGGATAAGAACTCAAAAGTGTAACAAAAGTAAAAACAGACAAGAGCAAGCCCGTCACATGGTGGATAGGCACGGAACTCTGATATGACAGACTGCAGGTCAAGTCTTGGATCTGGTGGTTTGCTTTCTCACTTTTCCTCACTCTCTCTCTCCCTCTGTTCCTTCCAGGTGAGCACACATACCCTGTAGCAAATTTAAAAATAAATAAAAGTTAAATGAATTTTTTTATTATAAAAAAGTAACACACAGACTATATCAAACTAAAATGCTCTTACAGAAGTTGAAGAAAATAAACAGAAATAAGAGACAACCTACAGAGTAAGAGAGAATACTTGCAAAGTATGTATTTGACAGTGGCCAAAAAGCAGAATATATGGGGACCAGCAGGTGGCATGGTGGTTAAGGCATGGGAATTTCCACATGGCCAACTGTGGTTCAAGTTCTGGACCTGGCAGCTTGCTTTCTCTCTCTCTCTCACCTGGCAGCTTTCTCTCTCTCTCTCTCTCTTTCTCTAGCAAAAAACTCACATGAAAAATAAATAAATAAATATTTTTAAAAAACAAAACAGAATATATGAAGGACTTTAAACTCAACAGCAAAAAAGAACAAAGAGGGACCAACAGATGGCAAAATGGTTACCTCATTGGACTACCACTTAGTCAACCATGGTTTGAGGCCCAGGCCAGGCAGTTTATAATTCATGCTGGGAATGTGGCATGCATACCAAGAATCCCAAGAAAAGAATGGAGAAAAATGGATTGTGGTGTGGCCATCCACCACTAGAGGGTGATTTCTTACTTGCTGTCTCTCTCTGTCTCTTTGGGAAGCGCACAAGCCCTATAGCAAAAATCTCTTCAAAAAAATAAAGAGCAAATTGCCAGCAGATGACACAGCTGTTAAGGTCCTACATTCTCACACGGCTGACCTCATCTCCTATTACTAGACCCAGTGGTTTGGAAATCACACAGGGCTGGGGCAAGCAGATGGCATAGTGGTTATGTTCCTGCCTACATGGTCAAGCATGGTTTGAGTCCAGGAACCAGTAGCTTGAAACTCACACTGAGCATGTGTACATACAGTGCCCAAGATACTAGAAAGAGAACGGAGAAAGGACTGCAGCATAGCCATCCCTCCAGGAAGTGATTTCTCATTTTCCCTCTCGCTGTCTCTGTCTCTGGGGAGTACACAAGCTCTAAGACAAATACGAGTGATTTCTCACTTTCGCTCTGTGAAAGGGCACACCTTATGCAAAAAACTTCAAAGAAAAAGGAAGTAATGATTACTTAAGTAAACCTTTCTAATACATAAAAGTGAACAACATGAATTAACATTGGCGTCAATAAATGATGTAAGATTAAAAATCACGAGGCATAATTCCAGAGACATGTGACCCTATCTACATATGAGGATCAAACACGGGCTCCTTGGGACCAGCAGTTAGCGTAATAACTGTCACTGGACTCCCATGTAGTAGACCGCAGTTCGAGTCCTGGACCTGGTGGCTTAAACTCATGCCGGGTGCGTGCCCAAGATCCCGAGAGGAGAAATGGAGGAGAAGGGATTGCGGCGTGGCCATCCCCCCTGGGGGGTGATTTCTCGCTTTCTGTCTCTCTGTCTCTCTCTGTCTGTCTGGTGAGCGCACGTGCCCTATAGCAAAAACCTCTCCCAAAAGAAAAAAAACACGGGCTCCTCTAATTGACCACCTTTGTAGCGCTGCTAAGTAATAATCTCAGAAGACGGAACCCTGCTGCCCTGTTCCAAAGAGGAACAGGAGTGAAAAACTCTGAAATAAAGAAGGGTGAGGGCCCTTGAGAAATATGTCAGCATTTATCTGTCCTTGTTCCTGACACAGATCTCTTCCTCCCTTCAGAATTCTTTGATAATGAGACTGTGATTTCTTCTTCTTCTTTGTTTTTAAAGAGTTATTTAAATTTATTTACTTATTTATTTTAATTTAACCAGAGAGGGACAGAGAGAGAAAGAAAGAAAGAAAGAAAGTAAGCCGCCAGGTTCGGGACTTGAACTGTGGTCAGCCAGGTGGGAGTCCAGTGCCCTTAACCACCACATAACCTGCTGGCCTTGTGATTTCTTATAATAAGACACTTATAATTTCCTACATTGGGACTAGTCACCAGAAACACAAAGTCGGGGTTAGAAACAGAACTTTTAGCACCATCCCCCAGGGACAAACAAAAGGGCAGGATATTGAAATAATCCTCCATCGTGTCATCATGAAGCCTCCCTAAGACTTCCTGGACTATGGGAGTCATACGGATTCCAAATGTTGAACACACAAAGATGCCTGGACACTGTTCTCCCAAAGAGGCCAAGGAAGCTCTGTACCTTTTTCTTTCTTTTTTTCATGAGAGATTACCGCTGCAGGGCATATACACTCACCATTGAGACAGAGACAGAAAGCAAGAAATCCTCCACACGGGAATGGAAATCGCTCACCTCATCCCTTCTCCTCCATCTGCTCTCTGACACACACACACCTGGTTTGAGTTTGAAGCCATTGTGTCCAGGTCTCAAATGGAGGTGGAGTACGTGGGAGCCCAGTGACGTAGCCATTATGCCACCTGCTGGCACCACTCTACACCCTTCTGAGGCACCTTGCTCTAAGCACCTCTTCATTTGATGGTTTCCCTGTATCCTTTGAAACATGTTTTATGACAAAGCAGGAGACCTGAGATAGCACAACCCAGAGTTCTGCGAACCACGTAGCAAATTAATGAAATCCAAGAAGAGGATTACGGGGACAATGACGTACAGGGCAAAAACTTTCTCGAGACTGGCATCTACAGTAGCAGACATTCTTGGGACCAGCAGTTGGCTTAATGGCTATGTCGCTGGACTCCCACGTAGTCGACTGCGGTTCAC
>NW_006159600.1:50426-58008 GCF_000334495.1 Tupaia belangeri chinensis | reverse complement strand
AAGGCAAAGAGGCCGAAGAGAAAAAACCTCTAAAAAAAAAAAAAAAAAAAACAAACCAAATACAATAGCAGACATTCTTGAGAAATGGAGTTTTATTTATTTATTTTAATTAATTTATTTGTTTATTTTCAGTTTGATCAGAGAAAGAAGGAAGTGAGAAAGCAAGCCACCAGGTCCAGGACTCGAACAATGATCGCCGATGTGGGACTGCAGTGCCTTTAACAGCCACATCACCTGTTGGCCCCCTGAGAAATCAAGTTTTAACCTGAGGACATGACTGCAACTCCAGGTAGAGACGGACAGAACCAATATGAAACACGGGGGAGCCAGCTAGTGTCCAGCAGAAATATGGTTCTTGGTTGGGAGGAAACGGCAATGCTTTCTTGACTATAGCCAAAGCATTCTGTGCTGGGTGGTGTGTGAGAGCAGGGGGAACACTGCGTTTGCCTTTGGCTAACAGGCCTGGACAAGCACACTGTCTCCATCTCTGTCTCCAGAGATGACTGCGAAGGTCCAGCCATCATGACACTGGGGCCTGCATGCTGATCTTCCAGAGAAAGGAGCATCTGCTGGAATCAAAAGGAGAAACCCTTACACGACCCTTCCCAGTGCTCAGAGCCACGGAAGCAGAGTTCACGTAAGCCAGGAGACAGTGCTGCCCACCACGGCTGCCAGCAGGGGGTTTTTTTGTTCCCGAACACTATTTACTGGTGTTGCTTCTGACGCTTACCTCGGCTCTTACCTGTGACCAGCCCTTGGGTCCACTCCCGTCCACCGGGTACCTCCGGTCGCTGCACACGGCTCTCTGCAGTCCAGGGCTCCTCCCCTTGTTCCAGCATGGAGATAACGGTCACATCGGGAGGAGAGGTTCCTGCTTAGAAGAGGGAAGGAGCATGACACGCGAGCCTTTCCAGAACCGCAGCCCGATGTTTACGTGGGAAAGGACGTGATACGTGGTTCTGGACAGACATTTCACAAACGTATCCGCTGATCGCTTCCTGTCAGTGCTCAGGGATTCGGGTAAAGTGCAGACATCACGGTGTCTGTGCGGAAGCTGAATCGAATCTCGGAGGTAGAAAAAGGATGTGGACATCCCAGAAGTCCGCCATGAGGCGTTCTGCATACTTGAGGTTTGGAACTACCACAGACAGATCAGGAAGGGGCAGAACGCTTGAAGAACAGGAAGCTCTCCTACTGCGAATCACCAGGGCTTCGGTGCTCTCAAGTAGTGCAGCGACCCAGAAGAGGAACACACAAGAAAGTGCAAGACACACGAGGGCAGATCCCGACTTCTGGGGAAAAGTCGTCCTCACCCACGGACACCAGGTTCCTGTAGTTCTCCAACATCACCTCCCTGTACAAAGCCCTCTGAGCAGGGTCCAGGCGTTTCCACTCTGTCTTAGAGAACTCTATGGCCACGTCCTTGAATGTCACCTGTTCCTAAAATTAAAACACATCTCCTCAGGGGTATCAGAACTGTGCTTATCTTCAAACAAAGTGTAAAAAGGAGAGAGTGTGAATGATCAGTACAGTGGATGTAAGTGATAAGACAGATCCACGTGAAAATATGTGAGCGGATATGTCTCCTAACCAACTTTCATTACAATTTACACACGAGGAAAGGATACCTTGTCAGTCTATGTAGATAATATGAGAAACCAACAAAATACCAACCTAGGATTACCTTTATAAGAGTCCGAGGTTATATGTTCAATATGGCAAGTACTATTCTGTAGGGACAAGTTCGGAGAGAGGCCCTGAGGTGTGGGGACACACTCTGAGCAAGCACTAACTGCCCCTTTGGGCTATGGCAGAACCTTGCAGCTTGTCCTTTCCTTGACCCTCGCTGCAGGCAGAGCCAGGGCGGCAATTCCCGGGGGGCGTCCCAGCAGACACACCTGAAGGACTTCAGGGAACACCCTGCCCCCCACTAGCAAAGTCCAGGCCCTGCTCTGCCTCTGTGAGATTCTCTAGCCTTCTCTGGGCGTGGTGGTGCCCGCCTTATGGAGAGATTCCTTAGCCTTATGTTTCTTCCCCACACCTGAGCTAGGCTTGTCTCCATCAGAAAAGAAGACGATGGGATTCCTCCATGATGAGATTATCATCAGGGAATACACACAGATACACCCGGTTTAGCATGTCTAAGCTCTTATCGATCAGTTACCTGCTTCTTATTGTCTGTAACCTGGCAACGAATCAATGAAATGTCATAAAATACACATATGTAGTGTTGCCTTGCACGATAAATGTAGGTGCCCAGTTTGTCTGGGTGACACAAGTTGTGGCACAAGTTGCTTGGGTTACCTAGGCTCTGGCTGCCCGCGTTCCCTTCTACTCTGTCTCATTCTTTCCGATTCCCCGGTCCTCTCGAGGTGAAGGGCTTCCTTTTTCTCTTCCTCAACATCAGCCCCCTCATCATGATTCAGCTTGAGCCAAGCCCGGGGGCAGATGCCCACAATATTCAGTATCTAAATAAGCAAGGGGGAGGCTGACAGGTGGCATGGTGGCTGAGGGTGCTGGACTCCATGTGACCAACTGCAGTTTGAGTCCCGGACCTGGCATGCATGTGCATGTATGCATGCAGGCCAAAAATCCCAAGAAGAGAATGGAGAAGGGATGGCAGCATGGCCATTCCCCCTGGGGGTTGATTTCTCGCTGTCTCTCTGTCTGTTTATCTGGCAAGCACAAACGCTCTATAGCAAAACTCTCTAAAAGAAAGGGGAAAACAAATTATTATACACTGAGTTATTCAAAAAATAGTGTAACTTGGAGCCCACAGGTGGCATGGAGGTTAAGGAGGCTGAATCCCCCACATGGCTGAATGTGCAGTTGAGTCCTAAACACAGAGACTAAAACCTCCCCTGAGCATCTGTGGGCGTGCCCAAAATTCCGCAAAGAGAATGGAGAGAAGATCGCGGCCTGGTCATCCGTTTTAAGGGATGATTTCACATTTTCTCTCACTCTCATTCTGTCTTTCTCTAGTGAAAAAAGAAAAAAAAAGGAAAACAGTACAACACAGATGAACATAACTCCAGTCTAAATTAAATATCCGTATTCTACATACAAATAGACACTATTCCCTTCAGTGTCTACACAAAACTCAGTGGACTTTCTAAGTGTCTCTCACTAGGAAAACTATGATATGGGCCAGCTCTATAGCCAGGTGGTTGAGGCAGCCAGATCCCAATTACAGACCACCGCGATGGTGGCCTGGGTGGCCACTCCAGGTCTGTTTGTGCGTTTCCAAAATCTAACAGGAGGAGGAGAAACTGACGTGTGATAACATCACAATGCAATAATACAACAAAACCATCACTGAAAAGTTCCTCAAGAATTGACCAATGACGAATAAATACATTTCCACAGTGCATGCCACGACTCAGCCACAGCACATGCCACGACTCAGCCACAGCACATGCCACGACTCAGCCACAGCACATGCCATGACTCAGCCAGAAAAGAGACAAAAGCGGTTCCCCACTGACTAAGGCAGAGGGGAAATGTCAACAGGAAAGACATGACTTGTGTTTTTAGAACTATGCTACATGTTTGTTTGGAGTTTTTTCTTTTTCTATCTTTTTGGAGAGGTTTTTGCTATAGGGCGCATGAGTTCGCCAGAAAGACAGAGAGAGACAGAGAGACAGAAAGCGAGAAATCAGACCCCACCGGGGATGGCCACATCGCAATCCCTTCTCCTCCATTCCCCTCTCAGGATCTTGGGCATGCACGCACACATGCCCGGTGTGAGTTTAAGCCACCGGGTCCGTGACTGAAACTGTAGTCGGCTACATGGGAATCCAGCAACATAGCCATCAGTCTAACTGCTGGTCCCTCTGGAGTTTTAACATAAAACAAATACACAGAGTGTGATTTGAAAATAAACACAGACATTCACAAGAAATTGGTGAGACAAGAATCCTGCTCCAACCTCATTATTTACACAGAAGTTCTACTCCCAATACTGAATAAATATATAACCATTTTTGCCTAAAACACCTGGGGTAAAAAGTCCCTGCAGAATTGCACAGTCTCAAGGACATGGCTGTGCAGACAAAAATTTAATGAGTCTCCCGCTGTCAGGTATTGAAGCTGACCTGATATTTGGCAATGGGTGATCACTAAAACCACCTCTAACACTGACCTTGCGTCTGCACTCCCCGTGCACTTCCCAGTCCTGGAACTCTAAGTCCAGACACATGCAGGCTCGTTGCTGAGCTTCAAACACGGCACAAGATCAGGCAGAACGCCCCTGCCACTGAGAGTCTCCTCCCCTCACATTTCCAGGTGTCCGTGAACATTCCTGCCCGTCTTCAGGGGCAGCTTCTCCAGCCCTGCCCGACAGCTGGCAGTGAGTGCAGACGTGCCCACGCACTCCCGGCTGCCAACAGCACTCACACCGTGGAGGCCATCCCCGACTCCAAGCCAGGTCTGGGTGACCCTCCCCAGGGTGTGCCCACAGAGCCTTCACAGGGTCCCCACCACTGGTCACAGAGGGATGGAATCTAAGAGATGAGAGGGACTGAGGGAGGCCGGGGTGAGCGTCAGCATACCTAGCAGGAGGGCCCTTCAGGTCAGAGAAGGTGAGCGGCTCTAATAGCCGCACTTTGGGAAGGAAGGAGACAGGACGATCCACCAGGAATATTCATTTACCTGAGGAGGAGCCATGTCTGAGTCCTCTGAGGTCCTCTTCCTTTTCCTCCTCCTCTTCCTGGGCTTTATTTCCAGTACAGGAACTGAGAGACTACAGGAGTCAATCTTGAACACTAAAAATAAGCAGTTTGGGGAGTAGCAGTTAGCGTAATGGCTATGTTGCTGAACTTCCAAGTAGCCAATCATGGTTCCATACCTAGCAGGAGGGCCCTTCAGTCAGAGAAGGTGAGCAGCTCCAATGGCCGCATTTCAGGAAGGAGACAAGATGATCCACCAGGAATATCCATTTACCTGAGGAGGAGCCATGCCTGAGTCCTCTGAGGTCCTCCTGTTCTTCCTTCTCCTCCTCTTCCTGGGCTTCATCTCCAGTACAGGAACTGTGAGTCTTCAGGAGTCAACCCTGAACATTAAAACACACTGTTTGGGGCCGGCAGGTGACGGGGTGTTGAGCTGGACTCCCACATGGCCAACCATGGCTATAGTCCTGGACCTGGTGGCTTGCTTTCTCACTTTCCCTCACTCTCTCTCTCTCTGTCCCTCTTTAGTCACATTAAAATAAATAAACTTAAATAAAATCATTCTTTGGGGGAAAAAAGTACTGTTTATTGTCAGACTCAACACGCCCCTTCCTGTGTCACAGTCACAGAGAAAAGCCCTCCCCACAGGACAGAGGGGAATGCAAGGGGAATGCCCACACAGCAAGGGAATGCAACAACCACCTCCTACACCAAGGCCAGCCCGGGCATCCTGCCTCAGCTCCTCAGAGCTCGCTCCTGCAGGGGTGAGGTCCCCCACACACGGCAGCAGTAGGGAGGTGGGCTGCACCGAGCTCCCTTCAGGACACACAGTGGCGCTGCCTGACCTGATGCAGGGTCCAGCCTCTCTCATTCCTTCATGGGTTACAGATGGACCTGGGCCTTCAGAGACAGAGGGCACAGGGCTGGTGTCCATGCCGGATGCAGAACAGAATGAACCGAGTCCCCACCCGACCATGGGAAGGGGTCCTGGGTAAGGGCACAGGAGTTGGGTCCGCGAAGGCCTCAGCACCCACCGTGAGCCAGAGCTCAGGAGCACTCAGGGGGGCCAGTCCAGGATGTCCACCTCTGGTACTGCTCCACCCTTGGGGACCTGCTGTCACCAGTACCCAGATAGCGAACTAGCAAAAGGACCCTGAGAGCAAGGGAGGTGTGGGGCCAGGAGTAGGGTGTGGAGATGAGGGCGGGGGCTAGAATGTTATGAGGGAGGAAGGAGAGAGTCTCCACGAGAAGGTGAGATCAAAACTAAGTCCTGGGGAAAGATGGTGCTTGGGGCCTGCAGTTGAGGCCTGAGGGCCTGAGGCAGGGCCAGCCCTCATAGAGGCCCTGAGGCAGGAGCAACAGTGGCCCATGTTGTCTAGGCTGGAACAGATTCCAAGCATGTACTGCTACTACAAAAATTTAATTTTCCTAGACTAGCAGATGGTGTGGTGGTAGAGGTGTTGGACACTCCCATATGGCCAACAACGGGTTCAAGCCCTGGACTTGGCGGCTTGCTTTCTCACTTTCTCTCTTCCCCTCTGTCTCTCTCTGGTCAAATTAAAATAAATGAATAAGTAAATAAAATTAAATGAATAGTTAAAAAAAAAGAAAAAGAATTTCTTTTTCTTCTTTTTTTGGAGAGGTTTTTTGCTATAGGGCGCGTGTACTTGCCAGACAGAGACAAAGAGCCAGAAAGCAAGAAATCACCCCCTAGCGCCTAGGGGGGATAGCCATGGCACAATCCCTTCTCCTCCATTCTCCTCTCGGGATCTTGGGCACGCACGCACACGCGCCCGGCGTGAGTTTAAGCCACTGGGTCCGGGACTCGAACCGCAGTTGACTACATGGGAGTCCAGCGACATGGCCATTAAACTAACTGCTGGTCCCAAGAATTTCTTTTTCTTAAGGGGAAAGGTAATGGTGGTTAAGGGTGCAGAATCTCACATGGCTGGCCGCAGTTCAAGTCCTGGACCTGGTGGCTTGCATTCTCACTTTCCTTCTCCCTCTCTCTCTCTCTCTCTCTCTTTCTCTCACTTACTACTCAAATTAAAATAAACAAATAAACAAACATAAATTTAAAAACTAATAATGACAGCCAGCAGGTGGCATGGTGGTTAAGGGCATTGGACTCCCATATGGCCAATAGCGGTTCGAATCCTGGACCTGGCAACTTACTTTCTCTTTCCCCTTACCTCTCTTCCTCTGTTCTTCTCTGGTCAAATAAAATAAATAAATAAATAAATAAATTAAAAACATTAGTCTGTAAAATAATAATAATAATAATAAAATATTTCTTTAAAAAAATACCAGCTTGCGTCCAGCAGGTGGCACGGTGGTTAAAGACACTGGAATCCCAGATGGCCAAGTGTGGTTTCGATCTCGGACCTGGCGGCTTGCTTTCTCGCTTTCCCTTTCTCTCTATCTCTGTCTCTCTCTGGTCAAATTGAAGAAATGAAAATAACGAATGGAATTAAATAAATAAATAAATATTTTTAAAAAATATATATACTGGCTTAAAAAAATTCTTTTTCATTATTTTAGAAATTTTTGCTATAGGGCACATGCACTCGCCAGAGTGAGACAGTTAGAAAGCAAGTAATCACCCCTATGGGGGAAGGTCACATTGCAATCCCTTCTCCATTCTCCTCTTGGGATTTTGGGCATGCACGCACATGCACAAGGCGTAACTTTTAAGCTAGTGGGTCCGGAACTCAAACCATGGTCATCCACGTGGAGTCTAGAGACATAAACATTACACCATCTGCTGGTCCCTGCTACAAGAATTTCAGTGCGGGACTTCGAACTCCCTACAAGACCAAGGAGCTGAATGGAAGCTGTGAGCGCTCAGGCCAAGGCAGGCTGCACAGGCCTCCTCTCTAGGAAGACCCACCGCATGTGACAGAGCTCAGTGGCAG
>NW_006159600.1:47973-50367 GCF_000334495.1 Tupaia belangeri chinensis | reverse complement strand
GACAGGGTCCAGGTTTCTCCTGTGTCAGGGACTTTGCCTCCACCCAGTCTGCAGTGTCTCTCTACAGGGGAATCACTCATGTAAGGGTACCCAAAGCTCACTTACGTTCAAGTTTTCACAGAAGCCAGCTTCCATTCTGACTCAGCAAATCCATTTCAATTTTTTTTGAAGAGATTTTTGCTCTAGGGCACATGCGCTCACTGGAGAGACAGAGAAACAGGAAGTAAGAAATCCACCTGGGGGGGATAGCTGTGTCCAATCCCTTCTCTTCCATCCTTCTCTTAGAACTTTTGGACATGGAGGGACCAGCAGTTAGCGTAACGGCTATGTCGCTGGACTTCCACGTAGTTGACCATGGTTTGAGTCCCAGACCCGGTGGCTTAAACTCACGCTGAGCGCATGTGCGTGCGTGCCCAAGATCCCAAGAGGAGAATGAAGGAGAAGGAATTGTGGCGTGGCCATTCCCCCTGGGGGGTGATTTCTCGCCTTCTGTCTCTCTGTGTCTGTCTGTCTGTTTGGCGAGTGCACGCACCCTATAGCAACAACCTCTCCAAGAAAAAAAAAAGAACTTTTGGACATGGACACATACATTCCCCACCATGTCCAGGACTCAAACCGTGGTCAGCCAAATGGGAAGTCCCAGCGCCTTAACCACCAGGGCTCCTGCTGGCCATAGCAAATCCATTTCAACAATCCTGTAACGCAGTCACTATGGGTCCGATTTATCCCATCTCTCAGGCATGTTCCCTGGGAGATGCATTCTACTAACGTGACCCGGTTTAAGCTCAGAGTGTGACTCTAGGGGAAACAAGTTCCCTTGTATGAAACTAAACACTGTGGGGGGCTGCAGGAGGGGTCGCAGTAGGGCGCTAGCACTGTAATTCCTTCTGAGCGTGGGACAAGAACCCGTGTCTCACTGCAAGTGCTGGACTTGATCACCCTGCGTCCCTGTCACTCTGACGTGTGAGCAGGGCGGTGCCGTTACAGATTCCAGCAGAGCTGAGGAGATCGCTGGACACAGAATCTGAGAGCTCAAGGTAGGGGTGTCCGGGAAACGGAGACTTGGAGGTGGGACTCGAAGTCATGAGATGTGACAGGAAGGAAAGCAGTGCGTGTGGCCAGCGCTGAAACACTCCGGGAAGAAGCCCTAGGCCACAGCACAGTGAGAACAGGGCTCAGGGGACTAACAGAGGGAGCTGGTGAGAGACCAACAGGAGACAGGAAAAAGAGACAGGGATGTTCCGAGGTTCGCGGGAGACACAACAAAACAGGAAGTGACCCTCTGGGCAAGGATCCACTTTGACAGAAAAAAAGGGATGAGGACAAGGAATTCAATATTGGCTTTAGGAATGGAGAGGCTGGGACCAGCAGATGACATAATGGTTACATTACTAGACTCCCACATGGCTTACCACAGTTCAAGTTCCAGACTTGGCAGCTTTAAACTCATGCAGGGTGCATGTGCATACATGCCTAAAATCACAGAGAATGGAGAAGGGATTGTGGCATGGCCATTCCTCACACGGTGGTTTCTCACTTTTTCTCTCTCTCTGTGGTGAGTGCTCAAGCACTATAGCAAAAATCCCTTAAAAAAAGAAATCTTGGTGGGGGACCAGCAGTTAGTGTAATGGCTATGTCGCTGGACTCCCATGTAGTCGACCGCGGTTCGAGTCCCGGACCCGGTGGCTTGAACTTACGCTGGGCACGTGTGCGTGCGTGCCCAGGATCCTGAGAGAAGAATGGAGGAGAAGGTATTATGGCGTGGCCACCCCCCCGGGGGAATTTCTCACTTTCTATCTCTCTGTCTGTCTCTGTCTGTCGCCGAAGGCCCCTTATACCAAAAACCTCTCAAAAAAAAAAAAAATCTTGGTGGGACAAGCAGGTGGCATGGTGTTTGGTATACTGCAACTCCCACATGACCAACCATGGTTCAAGTCCTGGAACTGGTGGCTTGCTTTCTCACTTTCCCTCTCTCTTTCTTTGTGTCTCTCTCTGGTCAAATTAAAAAATGAATAAATAAAGTAAAATAAATAATTTTTAAAAATCTCGAGGCCAGCAGGTGGCATGGTGATTAAAGGCACTGGGTTCCCACATGCCTGGTGTAGTTTGAGTCCTGGACCTGGTGGCTTATTTTCTCCCTTTCCCTTTCTCTCTCTCTGCCTCTGTGTGTCAAATTTAAAAAATAATAATAATGACAAATACAATTAAATAAATGAATAATTATTTAAAAATAAAATCTCAGGGTTGGCTGCTGGAGTGGTTGTTAAGGACCCTGGATTCCCACATGGTTGATTGTGATTTGAGTCCCGGGCCTGGAGGCTCGCTTTCTTGCTTTTTTTCTCTCTATCTCTTGCAATGTCCCTCTGTGGTCAAATTAAAAATAAATAAATAAAT
>NW_006159600.1:45940-47905 GCF_000334495.1 Tupaia belangeri chinensis | reverse complement strand
AAATGGAGAAGTCATTAGTGATCCTTTAGAAGAAATTATCCATGGAATGGTGGGCGTGAGAGTACATCTTGATAGGTTTTCAAGCAAGAATTTGAGGGAAGAATTGAAGACAAAGCAGGGATCAGCAGTTGGCATAATGGCTATGTTGTTGGACTCCCATGTAGTCGGCCATGGTTCAAGTCCTGGACCCAGCAGCTTAAACTCACACTAGGTGCATGTGCATTTGTATCCAAGATCCTGAGAAGAGAATGGAGTAGGGATTGCAACATAACCATGCCCCCTGGGCGTAATTTCTCGCTTTCTGTCTCTCTTTTTCCTTCTGTCTTTCTGGCAAGCGCATGCCCCCATAGCAAAAAATTTTCCAGAAAAAAGAGAAAAAAAAAAAAAAAAGAATTGAAGGCAGCAAACCAGGTTTTCTATGTATTCTACTCTTCTTGTGAGAAATTTTTTTTGCTATAGGGGGCATGCACTTGCCTGAGACAGAGACAGTGAGATACAAAACGGAAACCCCTATCCCCAGAGGGATGGCCATGTTGTAATCCCTTCTCTCGTCTCCTCTAGGGACCTTGAGTATGCACAAGCATGCACCCAGAATGAGCCTTTTTTTTTTTTAAAATTTTTCCTTTAAATATTTTATTTATCTTTATCCATTTATTTATTTATTTTTATTTGACCATAGAGGGATAGAGTGAGAGAGAGAGAAAGTGAGAAAACAAGCTGTCAGGTCTGGGACTTGAACTGAGGTCAGCCATGTGGGAGCCCAGCACCTTTAACCACCAGGCCATCTGCCGGCCCCCCAGAATGAGTTTTAAGCCAAGTCCAGGACTCAACCCACGGTCGACTACGTGGGAGTCCAGTGACATAACTCATAACTATTATGGATTTGCTGGTACAAGTGTTTTTTGTTTGTTTGTTTGTTTTCTAGCATTTATTATTTTGGGACTAGCAGGTGGCATGGTGGTTAAGATGTTGGGACTCCCAGACGGCAGACCATGGTTCAAATCCCAGACCTGGCACTTAGTTTCTCGCTTATCTTCTCTCTCTGGTCAATTTCAAAAAAGAAAAAAGAGGGACCAGCAGTTAGCATAATGGCTACATCGCTGGACTCCCATGTAGTCAACGGCGGTTTGAGTCCCGGACCCGGTGGCTTAAACTCACGCTGGATGTGTGTGTGTGCATGCCCAAGATCCCAAGAGGAGAATAGAGGAGAAGGAATTGCGGCCTGGCCATCCCCCCAGTGGGTGATTTTTCGCTTTCTGTCTCCCTGTCTCTCTGGCGAGCGCATGCGCCCTATAGCATAAACCTCTCAAAAAAAATAAATAAATAAAAATAATGACAATAAATAAAATTAAGTAAAATTCAGTATTAAAAATTATATAAAATTAAACACTTTAAAAATACTTTTTTAAAGTATTCATTTTATTTATTATTATTGTTGATTTTATATATATTTTTTGGGGGGTGGAGGTTTTTGCTATAGGGCATGTGCACTTGCCAGACAGAGGAACAGAAAGTAAGAAATCACCCCCCAGGGGGGGATGGCCACGCCGCAATCCCTTCTCCTCCATTCTCCTCTCGAGATCTTGGGCACGCACGCACACACGCCTGGCTTGAGTTTAAGCCACCAGGTCCGGGGCTCGAACCGCAGTCAACTACGTGGGAGTCCAGCGATGTAGCCATTACGCTAACTGCTGGTCCCGATTTTATATTTGACCATAAAGAGATAGAGGAAGGGAAAGTGAGCAGGCAAGCCACGAGGTCCAGGACTCAAATCGCTGTCACCCATGTGGAAGTCCAACAGCTAACCAACCACACCACCTGACAGCCACTTGTTTTTCTCTAAAATTTTATTTATTTATTTATTTATTTTTAAAGAGAGAGAGGGAGAAAGTGAGAACGCCAGCTGCCAGGTTCGGGACACGAACCGCAGAGTCAGCCATGTGGGAATCCAGAGGCTTTAAACAC
>NW_006159600.1:45410-45887 GCF_000334495.1 Tupaia belangeri chinensis | reverse complement strand
GCCAGACAGACAGAGAGAGAGAGAGAGACATAGAGACAGAAAGTGAGAAATCATCCCAAGGGGGAATGGCCATGCCACAGTGGATTCTCCTTCATTCTCCTCTTCAAATTTTGGGCATGCATGTATATGCTTCAGGCCTGGAACGTGAACCATGGAAGAATACGTGGCAGTCCAGTGACATAATCATTTTGTCATCTGCTGGTCCCAAATTTTAAGATGGAGGAAAAGCAGCTCTGCTGCTTGCTCGGGAGAGCCCTCTCCTATCAGTGGCTCAGTGCCTGACCTAGGCAGCATGACCTACATCTAAAAGAAAAGGCTTTTTCCCAGGCCCACTACATTCTGGGGAAAAGATAATGGTGTTTTTGGCCTAAAGCCTCTAGACAGAGCATGGCCCCACCTTCACACCCACTCCAAATTAGGAGACTAACTGGACCCATCCAGCAGCCCCTCTTCACTAGGAGGGGAATGTATACATCA
>NW_006159600.1:32986-44950 GCF_000334495.1 Tupaia belangeri chinensis | reverse complement strand
TTTTTTTTTTTCTTGCTAGGTAACAGCCAATCCCAACAGCTAGGCTTCAGTCAGTCACAGACACCCCACCTTTTACACTGTTCCTACAAACTCGGAGTGTAACCAACCTAAATTGTTTCCCTCCCTCATTCCTTCACTTTCCTTCAGTTCCAGTATGCAGAACTATCCTTTTCCAGTATCCTAATACCTGTGATTGACGAGCTGTTGTTAAGAGTTGCTCAAATGGAGCTGGAAGGTGGCGTGGTGGTTAAGGGGGCTGGACTCCCACATGCCCGACAGCGGTTCAAGTCCTGGACCTGGTGACTTGCTTTCTCATTTTTCCTCCCTCTCTCTCTCTTGCTTGCTGTTTCCCTCTCTGGTCAAAATAAAATAAGAAAAACATAAAATAAAGTTAAATAAAATAATAATACTTTAAAAAACATTTGCTCAATTAAAGCTTTACTCTATCGGGGCCGGCAGGTGGCATTGTTGTTAAGGGCGCTGGACTCACATGGCCAACCACAGTTTGAGTTAGGGACCTGGCAACTTGCTTTCTCACTCTCTCTCTCCCTCACTCACTCTGTTTTTCTCTGGTCAAATAAATAAATAATCAAATAAAGTTAAATAAAATAACTCTTTTTTTTAATAGGTTTTTGCTATAGGGTGCGTGCGCTCGCCAGACAGACAGAGAGAGACAGAGAGACAGAAAGCGAGGAAGGATCCCCCAGAGGCAATCCCTTCTCCTCCATTCTCCTCTCGGGATCTTGGGCATGCACGCACGTGCACCCGGGGTGAGTTTTAAGCCACTGGGTCCGGGACACGAACAGCTGTCAACTACATGGGAGTCCAGCGACACAGCCATTACGCTAACTGCTGGTCCCAATAAAATAACTCTTAAAAAAAAAACAAAAACTCTACACTATTAAATTGCTGGTTTATTTTTCTTCTTTTTTTTAAGAATTATTTTGTTTAAATTTATTATTATTTTTATTTTCCAGGTTGATCAGAGAGAGACACACACAGAGAGAGAGAAAGTGAGAACCACGGGTGGCTATGTGGGAATCCAGCGCCTTTAACCAGTACGCCCCCTGCCAAACCAGATGGTTAAGTTTTCTTCAAACACAGGTTTGCAATTTTCACCCTCACCTATATTATTAAAGCTAAAATTTGATGTATGTTAAAGAGTACAGAGGGACCAGCAGGTGGCGTGGTGGTTAAGGTGCTGGATACTCCCACATGAAAAGCTCACGACATGGGGACCAGCAGGTAGCGTGGTAGTTAAGGTGCTGGATACTCCCACATGGCCAACCACGGTTCAAGTCCCGGACCTGGCGGCTTCCTTTGTCCTTCTCTTTCTCTCTCTCTCTCTGGTCAAATTAAAATAACTGAATGAATAAATAAAAATAAATAAATAATAATAATAAAAAGAGTACAGAGAGAAAAAGCCTTACACTATAACACCTGGTGTGCCCCATTTTGGCCACTTGTCCTACCTCTAGTCTCTCCTCCCCAGCATTGTGACCACCCAATCTACGTGAATGTCTGTGTAAGGAATGGGCCAACCATGCGAGAAAATAGAAATGTAGAGCCTTCACTGGGAGTGCTCCAGGGAGAGGGAGGGAGGGAGACGGAGCAGAGAAGTAACACGCTGGGGCAGGGCTTAGCAATTTTTATCAGGGTATAGGGAGGGGGGACTGTGTCTCAGAGGTAGAGACAGGCCATGTACAGTAAAGGTTTAGGAGGAGAGAGACTAGTGTGCCACGGAACCTGTGGTGTCGTGGGCAGAGTCCCGTGTGCAGAGTTGAACGCCATGTGCCACATCCAGGTTCGATCTGAGTGTAGTGCATGTCTGATGACAGACTAGATCCAGGTTGATTCAGCTGACTGTGGCAAGGCATCCAACCCCCACATCCTGTGACTTCCCCTTTTCTACTCTGCCCAGTGGTGCAGGAATGTGGGGTGCAGGGGTGACTGGTCCAGCACTGCAGCAGGACACGGGTTCTTGTCTCATGCTCACGAAAAATCAGAGATGTGGACACACAGAGAGGATATTACAAGTCGGGAAGTCCATTAAAGGAGGGAGGGTATCGCAAGTCGGTGAGTCCATTAAAGCAGAAAGAAGTAAAACCAGAGCTCCAAGAGGAGCGGGGTCCTGAAAAATGGGTTGCCCAGGAGGAACTGGGTTGAGGGGTTTTTACCTGGGGAGATGGGCCTCGTTCATACCTGGTCTCGGGGGAACTCAGGAGTGCATTCTCCTCAAGATGGTGGGTGAGGGCCATGCTGATGGGTCCAGTTCTTCTTTTTTTTTAAAGAGAGGTTTTTTCGCTATAGGGTGCGTGCGCTTGCCAGACAGACAGAGAGAGTCAGAGAGACAGAAAGCGAGAGACCACCCCCCAGGGGGGATGGCCACGCCGCAATCCCTTCTCCTCTCGGGATCTTGGGCACGCATGCACACGCGCCCGGCATGAGTTTAAGTCACCTGATCCAGGACTCGAACCACGGTCGACTACATGGGAGTCCAGCAACATAGCCATTACGCTAAGTGCTGGCCCCCAAGTCCAGTTATTCTTCTAATCTTGGAGTAGGTAGGAAGGTCAGGAGATTCTTTGTCTAGAAGCTTTCGGTCATAAATATATTTATTTATTATTTATTTATTTATTTATTTTAAAGTGCAGGCAGGCTTCCAGTTGACAACCTTTTTATTTATTTATTTATTTATTTATTTATTTATTTATTAAGAATTACTTATTTTAATTTGACCAGAGGGTGCTAGCATGCCCCAGGTGCAGACTCAAGCCAGGGTCAGCCATATGGGAGTCCAGTGCCCTTCACCACGCCACCTGCTGGCACCAAATTCTTTTTTTAAAGAATTATTTTATTTAACTTTATTTATTCATTCACTTATTTATTTTAATTTGACCAGGGAAGGACAGAGTGAGAGAGAGAGAGAGAGAAGGAAAGCCACCATGTCCAGGACTTAACCATGGTGAGCCATGTGGGAGTTCAATGCCCTTAACTGAAGCAAGCACGACTCCATCTTGAAAGCCTGCCTCCATCTTTTTTTTTTTTGGAGAGAGTTTCGCTATAGGGCGCATGCTCTCGCCAGACAGACAGAGAGAGACAGAGAGACAGAAAGCGAGAAATCACCTCCCAGGGGGATGGTCACGCCGCAATCCCTTCTCCTCCATTTTCCTCTCAGGATCTTGGGCACGCACGCACACGCGCCCGGCGTGAGTTTTAAGCCACCGGGTCCGAGGCGCGAACTGCGGTCGACTACGTGGGAGTCCAGCGACATAGCCATTACGCTAACTGCTGGTTCCCGATTTTTGCTTTTTTGCTATAGGGCGCGTGCGCTTGCCAGAAAGACAGAAAGAGACAGAGAGACAGAAAGCGAGGTATCACCCCCCCCCCAGGGGGGATGGCCATGCCACAATCCCTTGTCTTCCATTCTCCTCTCGGGATCTTGGGCACGCAAGCACATGTGCCTGGCGTGAGTTTAAGCCACTGGGTCTGGGATTCAAACTGCGGTCGACTACATGGGAGTTCAGGAACATAGCCTTTATGCTAACTGCTGGTCCCTATGTCCCCTCTTCTACTAGTGATCTGTATAACTGGAGAACTCGGAATCCACCCTTCTCTGAGAAGCCTCAGGCCCTTATTGACCTGTTGGAATCAGTTTTTTATCCCCATCCACCAACTTGGGATGACTGTCAGCAGCTGTTGGTTACCCTTTCTACTGCAGAAGAAAGAGAGAATAAAGGGGAGAGGCTCAGAAATTTTTATCAAGGGCTGGAGAGTCAATAATGGAAGAAAATCGGGATAGAATAGAGAGAATTTTCCCTTCTACATGCCCCAATTGGAACCCAAATACTAATACTGGGAGAGAGGCAATAACCACATTCCGCAGTACTTTATTAACTGGAGTTAAGGCAGCAGCCCGGAAACCCAAAAACTTGTCAAAGGTAATGGAAATTATGCAGGGTTCTCGAGAGTCCCCTGCTGCTTTCTTAGTGTTTATGTGAGGCTTACCAAGAATACACTCCCAGAGGGAACCAGCAGTTAGCGAAATCAAGCTATGTCGCTGGATTCCCACGTGTCGACCGCGGTTCGTGTCCCGGACCCGGTGGCTTAGAACTCACGCTGGGCGCGTGTGCGTGCGTGCCCAAGATCCCGAGAGGAGAATGGAGGAGAAGGGATTGCGGTGTGACCATCCCCCCTGGGGGGTGATTTCTTGCTTTCTGTCTCTATGTCTCTCTCTGTCTGTCTGGCGAGCGCACGCGCCCTATAGCAAAAACCTCTCAAAAAAAAAAAAGAATACACTCTTATAGATCCAAACATCCAAGAGAATCAAAAAGCAATTAATATGGCCTTTGTGTGTCATTGGCTGTAGACATTAGACGAAAGCTTCAGTGGCTAGAAGGGTTTAAGGGTATGAATAGGTCACAGTTATTGGAAAGTGCTCAAAAAGTCTTCAATGGGCAGGGCACTATAGAAGACAAGCAGGCCAAGAAAATTGCTGAGGTTGTGGTAGCCACTAAGGGGAAGGTCTCAATAAGAGGGAAAGGACACATAAAAATAAAAGGAAACCCACACTGGCTAAGGACCAGTGTAGAAAGTGTGGAAGGAAGGGGGCATTGGGCCTGGGAATGCCCAGAGAACGTGACAGGAGGAAAGAGGGTTTTAAATTTACAAGAAGATTGCCGGGACCGGGCTCATTCCAAATTAGCTTCCAAGAGCCCACAGTCACAATGCGATTGGGGGGCACACCTGTTGACTTCCTAATTGATTCCGGTACAGCTTGTCCTGTTTTAACTAAACTCATGGGACCCCTCACAAACAGGACGATCACTATTCAGGGAGCTACAGGGAAGACAATCTCCTGTCCTTGGACACCTCAAAGAGCAATGGACGTGGGAACGGATACTGTGACACACTTGTTTCTAATCATCCCAGACTGCCCATGTCCACTTACTGGGGGAGAATCTCCTGCTAAAACTCAAAGCTACCGTATCATTTGACGGGGAAAAGGCTTCCTTCTCAACCAGTTGCCAGAACCCAACCCCAATCTAAAATCTTGGTAACCTGTCCTCTCACCTCTTACAGGAAGACAAGTTTGGGATTCTTATCTGGCAGAATTATAATCCTGTTTCCCTTAAGTCTGAGCAGAAGGCAACTCCCCAGGATTACCTAAACATCACCCACTGGTGGCAGTACAGCTGCTAGCAACGGCTACTCTTGTACGAGTAAAATACCCGATGAGCCTGGAGGCTAGGAGAAGTATCACAGGGCATATTAGCTGGCTGCATCAGGCAGGGATTTTAGTCCCCTGCCAATCACCCTGGAACACCTCTCCGTTTCCAGTCAAGAAACCTGGAACTAACGATTACAGGCCCGTCCAGGACCTGAGGGAAGTGAACAAGCGGGTGCAGACCATACACGCGACAGTGCCCAACCCTTACACTTATTAAGTCTTCTCTCCCCAAACCACCGTTTCTCCACTGTACTGGACTTGAAAGATGAGTTCTTCAGTATCCTCTAGCTCCCGTGAGTCAGTCGATTTTTGCTTTTGAGTGGACTGACCCTGAGGAGTGGTTTTTAGGACAAACAGGTTGGACAAGGCTACCTCAGGGGTATAAAAACTCGCCTACCTTGTTTGTCAAGGCCCTAAATGCGGACTTAAAAGAGTTTCGCATGGCCCACCCTGAACCTAGTCTTCTTCAGTATGTTAATGACCTCCTCTTCACCTCAAAAGAGGAAGAAACATGTAAAAAGGCCACTGAGGACCTTTTGGAAGAGTTGCAGTTTTGGGACTACCGTCTCTCTGCTAAAAAGGCTCAATTATGTTGCCAGGCTGTCACCTACTTAAGGTACCACCTTCGAGAAGGAAAAAGAGCACTCTCCCAGGGCTGCACTGAGGCAATCTTACGTATACCCCCAACAAAGACTAAAACGGAGGTGCGTGAGTTTCTGGGGGCGGTAGGATGGTTTCTGTCTATGGATTCTAAGGTTTGCCAAAACAGCCAAGCCCCTTTCCGTGCTCACTGGCGAGTCCCAACTTCTAACTTGGACTGAACAGTAGCAAATGCCCTTCGAGGAATTAAAACAAGCTTTGGTATCGGCGCCAGCCCGGCGCTTCCTGACACCACTAAACCCTTTCAGCTCTTTACTGATGAGAGAAAGGGCATAGCTAAAGGAGTGCTCACCCAAACCTTGGGGCTTTGGGAACAGCCAGTGGCCTATTTATCAAAGAAGCTTGACTCAGTAGCAGGAAGATGGCCAACCTGCCTCCAGGCTGTAGATGCCACAGCCATGCTAGTGAAAGAAGCTGATAGACTGAATTTAGGACAGGAGTTGATACTGAACCCAATGCAGGGGAGGCGCTCCTCCGAGCCACGCCTGAAAAATGGATGTCAAATGCTCGAGTGACTCAGTACCAAGCCTTTTTACTATATCAGCCTCAAATTAAGTTTCAGAAATCAGCAGCCCTGAATCCAGCCACCCTACTGCCAGATGTTGGCCCCAAAGGGCCCCTCCATAACTGCCTCAATGTGATAGATGGAATCCAGTCTACCTGACTGGATCTAAAGGACACCTCGCTCCCTTCAGCCGAAGTGATCCTGTTCACCAATGGGAGCAGTTTTGTGCAGAATGGAGTCAGGTACGCGGGGGCAGCCGTGGTCACCAGAGAGTAGACCACATGGGCACAGTCCCTAAATCAGTGGACTTCAGCCCAAAAAGCAGAACTTATTGCTCTAATTCAAGCCTTTAGGTGGACAAAAGATGAGACTATTTACACAGACAGTCAATATGCCTTTGCTACTGCCCATATACATGGGGCAATTTACAAGGAAAGGACATTAAAAACAAGGAAGAGGGACCAGCAGGTGGTGTGGTGGTTACGGTGCTGGACACTCCCACATGGCTGACCACAGTTCGAGTCCTGGACCTGGCAGCTTGCTTTCTCAATCTTTCTCTCTGTCTCTCTCTGGTCAAATTAAAATAAATGAATGAATAAATAAAATAAATTAATTATAAAAAAATTAAAAAAACAAGGAAGAAATCCTTGCCTTGCTGGAGGCCATATGGCTACCTGGAACCATGGCCATCGTGCACTGTAAGGGACATCAAAAAGGGGACTCCCTTGAGGCTCAAGGGAACTGGGCAGCTGATCAAGCAGCTTGGGAGGTAGCCCTAAAACGAGTGGGGCTCCTCCAAGTCCCCATCACTATGACTGACCCAAACCTCCCAGTTAACACCTACTTATACAACAACAGAAGAAAACTTTGCAGATGAACAAGCCGTTGGAAAGCCATGTGGATGGTTGAAGATGCCTAATGGAAAGCTGAGGATCCCAGAGGCCCTGGTCAGACAATAGTAGAACAGCTGCACCAGATGACTCATTTGGGCAAGTCCAAACTCACAGCACTCCTCAGAAGTAGGTATTACATACCAAAACGAAACTTCTTAGTTGTTAATATTACCTCTAGATGTTGTTTGTGCCCAGGTAAATGCTAAACAAACAGAGTGACTATGGATATCAGAAAAAGAGGGGAAGTCCCTGGAACACTGGGAGGTGGACTTCACTGAGATAAGACCCCCCTCAAATGGGCATAAGTACTTATTGGTCTTTATAGATATCTTTTCAGGATGGGTAGAAGCCTTCCCCACTAGATTTCAAACAGCTGCAGTTGTTACTAAAAAAAAGTTATTCCAGGATTTGATTCCTAGGTTCAGGTTACCTATGACAATTGGGTCAGACAATGGGCCTACTTTTGTCACAAAGGTCTCACAGGATTTGGCAAAAATCTTAAACATCAACTGGAAATTACATTGTGCCTATCGGTCCCAGAGTTCCAGGAAGGCAGAGCAAATGAATCAGACCCTAAAGGAGACCATAACTAAACTAACTCTAGAAACCGATGAGAGCTGGATACTGCTTCTCCCCCTGGACCTTTTACAAGTTAGGTGTACCCCTTATGTGGAGGGATTTACCCCATATAAAATCACGTTTGGAAGGCCCCCTCCACTTCTTCAGTTATGTGAAGAAATGAAGGCTGAGATCCATAATCATACCTTACTTAGAATATTGCAGGCTCTGGACTCTACCCAGAAGGCAATTCACGCTGCATCCAAGATGCTCTGCCTGTCCCCTCATCAGATGCAGTTCACCCGTTTCAGCTGGGAGGCTCAGTGTGGGTCAAGAACTACACTACGGGGGCCAGCAGGTGGTGTGGTGGGAAAGGGCACTGTAGTCCCACATGGCTGACCGTGCTTCGAGTCCTGGACCTGGCAGTTTGCTTACTCCCTCTCTCTGTCCTTCTCTGCCTCTCTGGTCAAATTAAAATAAATTAATTAAATAAACAAATAAAATAAAATGAAATGATTCTTTAAAAAGAAAAAAAAGGGCCTCAAGAAATCAGGCTATAAAAAAAGAAAACAAAGAACTATGCAGGGATTGATCCCTACCTGGAAGGGACCCTACACCGTCATTCCCACCACCCCAAAGGCCATCAAGGTCAATGGCATTCCTACCTGGCTGCCTGGCTCCAAGTAAAGGCAGAACAGTAGACATGGAGAGACCACAAGTCCCAGGGCCTCCTCAACGTAAGACTGTCCTGTATTTCTTAATCAGCCTCTTTTTCTTGGCTAGGACTGAAAGGACAGATTGGACTTGGGAAATGTGGAATGGAGACAGAAAATTGTTAAATAACACTTATTCCATTGGGAAAGTTATTTCACTTTACCTTGATCTTTGTCATCTTTTTCTGATTGAAACCAGTTTCCAATATGGGGGGGATGGATCCACTTTTGAATGGGCCTGTTTGTTGGGGGAATCACAAGTAGGATGGGCTTCTGGAGAGTTTTATTTCTGCCCAGGCCAAAGGAGGGATGACTGTTTTTTTTTGTTGTTTGTTTTTTTTTGAGAGATTTTCACTGTAGGGCGCGTGCGCTCGCCAGACAGACAGAGAGAGACATAGAGACAGAAAGCGAGAAATCACCCCCCAGGGGGGATGGTCACGCCGCAATCCCTTCTCCTCCATTCTCCTCTCGGGATCTTGGGCACGCACGCACACGCGCTCGGCGTGAGTTTTAAGCCACCGGGTCCGGGACACGAACCGCGGTCGACTACGTGGGAGTCCAGCGACATAGCCATTACGCTAACTGCTGGTTCCCAAGGAGGGATGACTGTTTTTCAAGCTCAGATTACTACTGCCCCTACTGGAGTTGTGAATTGCTAGTTCTGAGAGCCCTGAGGGCTAATGCTCCCTGGCAACCTGAGCAACTCAATCCAGATATAGAAATACAGAGAGTCCCACCACCACCACCAAATTGTGGCCTGAGGGCATATGATCCTTTAACCATTACCATTCCAAATCCAACAGATCCAAAGTGGTTCAATGGACACAGTTGGGGAATACGCTTTTATGCTTCAGGGAGGGACCCTAGAATGCTTTTTACCATACCACTTTTTACCAAAAGCGGGACCTATCCCAAGAGAGGCCCCGAATAGAACCTATGGAAAAGAATATGGCCCAGAACGTCCTACCCCGGCTCCCTACCCCCAGTACGGCCATTTAACACTCCAAGGTCTAAGCTTTCCTTGACCACTTAAGCCCCCTCTGAGGCCTCGCACTTAGCCATCCTCACTGTAGTACATCACCTCCTAAGTTCTCAGCCTGCACTAGCGGGAGATTGTTGGCTTTGCCTGCATACCGCCCCTCCCTACTATGTAGGGGTAGGACAAGAGCTGCCTATAAATAGCACCTCAGAGCAATGTACTATCAGTTCCCTCATTTAACCTTGAGCAATGTTCAGGGCACTGGAACCTGCTTAGTAAATCCAACCTTTAAAAACTCCACTTATTGGGACCAACGATTGGTGTAATGGCTATGTTGCTGGACACCCATGTAGTTGACTGCGGTTTGAGTCCCAGACCTGGTGGCTTAAACTCACGCCAGGAATGTGTGCGTGCGTGTCTAAGATCCCGAGAGGAGAATGGAGGAGAAGGGATTGTAGCATGACCATCCCCCCTGGGGGGTGATTTCTCAGTTTCTGTCTCTGTCTTTCTGGTGAGTGTAAGCACTCTACAGCAAAAACCTCTCAAAAAAAAAAAAATCCACTTATTTACAGTTCTGTAACTCTTACCTACTTTGTGAGTGACACTAGGGTTAGTTATCAGGCTCCCAATCTCACTTGGAGGGCTTGTACAAATGGATTATCTCCAAGCATCCCCACCCTACACGTGGAATTTTGAGTCCTTGTCCAAACTTCCCCCTCCTGTCAATATATTCTGGGAGGCAGGCCGACATACTCTGTCCCCACCATCACCCTGGGCACGTCAAAAGCAGATCCCCATTTTAACACCCTTACTAGTGGGTTTGGGCATTGCAGGATCAGCTGCTATAGGAGCCACTGCTCTCATCCAGGGGGACCAACACCTCCAGGAGCAATCCTGGTTGATTGATACTGACCTAGGACCATTAGATGAATCTATGGCTCACTTGCAGGAACAAGTGAATTCCCTGGCAGAAATTGTGTTACAACTGCAGAAGAGGGCAAGATCTCCTATTCTTAAGGCAAGGAAGCCTTTGCATAGCTCTAGGGGAAAACTGTTGTGTATATGCAAATGAAACTGCAATTATCCCAGACAGCCTATCTCAAGTTCAGAAACACCTCAAATCAATGAGAACAATAAAGAGAACAGTCCAAAATTTGGTTTCCAAGGGTTTGATTATTCCCCTTGGGTGACAAGGGGGCTGTCCTACTACCTGAACATGGGGTGGAACTCCTGTCTCACCATTACAGTCCCTTGTCCCAGCTCTCTGGAACGCCCTCTGCTCTCATGCCACCTGTTGTCCCTCTTGCTATCCCCACACCCCCTGCTCGGCCTCCCGGGGCTCATCATCTTCCTCCCCACCCCCTCTGGGCCCATCTCCCTGAGCTGCCTCCTCCTCCCTGTTTGCTGTCCTCGTCGCTCGGGAGACCGAGTTTTCTCTGGAATTTTAGCTCCTTTTCTATTACCCTCTTGACTTCTTTTTTTCACGGGAAATGTCTCTTTGCAAACGTTCCATTTTGCCATTTGTTTATGGTGTTCCCCGTCCTTTTCTTACCAGCGTTTCCAACTCCCCGCTCTACCCTCCCTGCCCGCTCCCGGGGGACGGGGAGAGCTGGGTCGGGGAAGACTTCTGGGTCACAAACGGCGCCAAAGGCGGGGCCCCGGCCCGAAGGCAGGAAGGTGGGGGCAGGAGCAGCCTCGGAGCGGTCCTACCTCCAAAGGAAGCGGCCGCGGCTCCCGGGGCGGCGCCGCCGTTTACACGCCGTGGGGGGACGGGGCGGGACCCTCAGGTGTGCAGGGACCCCGGGACCCAGGGACGTCGGCGCGCTCAGACTCACGTGCTCCAGGGAGACCTGCGTCCCAGGAAATCAGCTTTGGGGTTGCAGGAAGCTGCGGGTGGAGGACTGGGGGCGGGCCACGCGCTGCGGCGGGGGCCTGGCCTCGGGGCGTTACGGGGGCGGGGCGATCATGAGTAACGGGTCAGAGCTCGGATCCAGGGCGGGCGGAGAGACCGCGGGGGAAGCGACCTGCACGGCGCACAGGGAGAAGCCAGATCCAGGCTGGTGCTCCGGAGAGCCGGACCTGTGCTGCACTCTGCCTGCACCTTGCTGAGTCTCTTTTATTTTGGTGGTTTTACAGGAAAACTGGAGAATGTGGATGAGACATCGAAGTGAAGGTTTCCAGCCAGTGAGTAGTGCAGTGGTTTAGGCGCTGCACTCTGGCACAGCTAACGCTGGTGATCCAGGTGATTGGTGTAAACATGTCCAAAATCCCTGCAGGAGAGTGTAATACAAGGAACTGCGGCATGGCCATGTCCCTGTGGGGTGATTTTTTTTTTTTTTTTTTAGGATAAACTGCATAGTGTCTTAATCAAGCATGTTATCACCAATACTATTCCATTTCTACTTTCATACATATGTATACATATA
>NW_006159600.1:13307-32859 GCF_000334495.1 Tupaia belangeri chinensis | reverse complement strand
CTGGTAAGCAGAGATGATTATCAGTTGATGCGGCACAGCAGCCATCCTGTGATTAGAAGGAATGGTGTTGTGGGGCTCTCCAGCATGACTTATCCTCCGGTATCTGGCTTCCTCAAGAATGGTAGAGTAGTTCCTGTTCTTCCCTGAGGCAATGCAGGGCTGGCAACCATCATCTTCTCACTGTCCATAGGTAGAGAAAATCCTTCTGTACAGTATATTTCTCAATTGGTTTAAGACAGCTAAAGATTCTTTCTGTTGCTTATAGTTGTAAATTCTTAATCCTTGTTTTCGGCTTCAGCTTGCTGGTCCAGAGGCCACACGACCGCCCCGGAGGGGGGGGGCCGCCACACCTGCCGCCGCCTTGGCGCTGAGCCCCGGAGGGCCCGCACAAGTCCCAGCGCCAGTCGCAGCCATGGGGGCGGGGGCGCCCAGGGCCCGCCTCCCGCCCCCTGTGGGGTGATTCTTGACTCTTGCTTTTTATCTGTCTGGTTGGGGAGCACAGGCACCTTGTAGCAAAAACCTCTTAAATTTTTGTTAAAAAAAATAGTGAGAACGCACTGTGTAGACCTATGTGAAGGATGTCAATTTGGGGAACAGATGAATCTAAGAAAGAACATGTAATTAATGTTAATTTAAGAAACTTACTCTTTTTTTAAAAGAGATTTTTGTTACAGGGTGTGTGTGCTTTCCAGAGATGCAGAAGAGACACAGAAGCAAGAAGTCACCTGAGGGATGGTCCTGATTTATCACTTGGGAGTCCAATGCCTTGAGAGTATACCACCTGGGACCAGCAGTTAGCGTAATGGCTATGTTGCTGAACTCCCATGTAGCTGACCACAGTTCGAGTCCTGGACCTGGTGGCTTAATCTCACACCAGTCGCATGCCTGCATGCCCAAGATCCCGAGAGGAGAATGGAGGAGAACGGATTGAGGCATGGCCATTCCCCCCTGGGGGTGATTTCTCCCTTTCTGTCTTTCTGTCTCTTTCTGGGGAGCACATGTGCCCCTAGAGCAAAAACCTCTCCAAACACGTGGAGTCCAATGCCTTAACAGGCCAGAATTTAAGGAATCTAACTAAAGCTCTTAACAGCCAATAGTGTGGAGGGAAGGGGGGAGGGGTGCTGCCAGGCTCTATTTCCTGACTCTGGGGAGGATGACACAGGAAGATCACTTGAGTCCAGGAATTCTAGGCCAGCGTGGGCAATATCCATGCCTTTCTGCATTTCCCTCTTTTGGGGAGTTGGGTCTGGTGTGTTTCTGAAGCCACTGGGTGTGGGACTCTCCACATGCACAGCAACTGGGATTCAGCCACCTTAACCAGAGGCCACAGGCTGGCCCCAGGAATGACAGGATTGGGATAAACTTCAGCATGATCACCACATAAAGATCAAACAGGGCCAGCAGGTGGCACGGTGGTTACTGCCCAGGCCCTGTGAGAACCAGAATTTCAGGTAGCTGCAGAACCGGAGAAGGCAAGGACAGAAAGCCAGAGTCAGACTTGGGTACTGGAAAAAAAAAAAACAGGAAAAATTTTTACTTTATGACAAGCTCTCAGATGAGGTCCCGGGGTCTGGTGAGAAGCCGAGGGAGTCACACCCAGGGTGGGTGCTGCTCAGTCTCAAAAGGGTCGTTGTCCTATAGGTGGTCCTTGTCTGGCCAATGAAGGTCGCTGTTTCTGTTCAATTTTGACAGTGCCAAATGCTCCAGGCAGGAAGGTCTGTTCCAGTGCAGAGGCAGGAGCCCCTCAGAATGCAGAGGGTACATAAGGCTCTTGGAATACAGAGGGCCGATAAGGCTTTCCTCCCTCCATTTTCCCCCCTGACCCTACAAGCTATTAGGGGGCGTTGGCCTAGGGGTCATTCTCTAGGAGGGTCTTGAGGAAGGGGAGATTGGGGTGCAGGAGCATTTGGCTGACTGCCACTTGAGCAACAATGGATGCATGTTCCTTAAGAAAACAAGACACAGGATGCAAAGGAGAGGACTAAAAGAACAGCTGTCGAGGGTCCCAGGAGAGGCATTAACCGTGGTATTAGTGTCCACAGTCCGTTCCAACCTGCCCAAGAGTCTGCCGCTGCTTGTCTCTGTTTAGAGGCTAAATCTTTGAGTTGTTTGGCCATGTCGTGGACTACTTCTGATTTATTGGCATAGAAGCAGCATTCTTCCCCCCAGGAATAGACAAAGTTCACCCTTTTGGGCAGTGAGAAGATCTAGTTTCCTACGATTTTGTAGGACTACATCCGCTAGGGAGTCTAGCTGGACTTGTAAAGTTTCAACGATTTTTGCTACTTGGTCAAACCCATGTGCTAGGGCAGTGGACAGCTGTTGGTAACGAGTGGCAGAGGATGCGACTCCCCCAGCACTGGCTCCTATTCCGGCGGTCATTCTGAGTCCAGCCAAGAGAGAGAAACGGTATGGCTCTACGAACTCTACTGTGGGCTACCAGGGGCACATCGACCGCTGCTTTTCCCTCTGAGACATCTACTTGGGGGTAATAATTGCCCAGTTCAAGGCCCAGACCAGTTTGCTGGGAGGCATTGGTAAGCGTATGGTTCGCATGCTAAGTAGAATTCCAGCAACTGAGAGCACAACTTGGTATTATTTGCTGGGTGTATATTGATGCAGGTCACTCTGCCAACCTCAAAGGAACCCCGACTTGTGAAGCAGTTTTTTCTTTTTTTTTTTTTGGAGAGGTTTTTGCTATAGCGCGTGCGCTCACCAGACAGACAGAGACAGAGAGACAGAAAGCGAGAAATCACCCCCCAGGGGGGATGGCCACGCCGCAATCCCTTCTCCTCCAGTTTCCTCTCAGGATCTTGGGCACACATGCACAATTGCCCAACGTGAGTTTAAGCCACCGGGTCTGGGACTTGAACCACGGTTGACTACATGGGAGTCCAGCAACATAGCCATTACATTAACTGCTGGTCCCGTGAAGCAGTTTTTTTGTTTGTTTGTTTTTTTGAGAGATTTTCACTGTAGGGCGCGTGCGCTCGCCAGACAGACAGAGAGAGACATAGAGACAGAAAGCAAGAAATCACCCCCTAGCGGGGATGGTCACGCCGCAATCCCTTCTCCTCCATTCTCCTCTCGGGATCTTGGGCACGCACGCACACGCGCCCGGCGTGAGTTTTAAGCCACCGGGTCCGGGACACGAACTGCGGTCGACTACGTGGGAGTCCAGCGACATAGCCATTACGCTAACTGCTGGTTCCCGTGAAGCAGTTTTGAGGCTTGGAGTCGAAGTATATTTGGAAGATCGGTCCTTCTCGGACAGAAGTTAGATTAATTATTGGGTGTCATTAGTAGGTTGAGCTGGGTTGGCATATATGCAGGCAAGAGCCGTTTGGATACAAAGCCAGCAGCTGGATGCTAACTGGGGCTGTGCGCAGGTTAGGAGGGCATGTGTGGCGTTAATGAGTGAAATGACTTTCAGGTTGAGTTCGAGGTTTCTTCAGGAAACGGGATTTTAGCTTAATTTTTGAATTAATTTGTGTGTTGCGTTTGGACGGCAGCTTGTCTCTGAAAGGCACTTGCGCCTCCATCTGGAAGCTCGTGTTCTCTAAGACCAGTGTAACATACCCACTTTCCGGCAGGGGAGCACATGTAGTCGTCATGGTTTCCTTTGCTCTTTCCTAAGTAATGTTTCCCAGCACCCTGGCATTGTCTGGTTGTTGATGAGTCAATGCAGGCGTTTTTGCCCTCTTCTTGGTGTATAAACACCAGCAAGGTTGAGAGCCCTACAATTACAGGCTTGGGGGAGGTGGGCTGTGTTGTAAATCGGACGGTTTCCTGCTGGATAGTCTGATTACATCATTTGAGGCAAGGAATGGAACTGGCCTCGGTCAGTTTGAGGAGTCTCCAGACTTGGCCCCTTATCTGAGACCTCTGAGCCTCCAGTAAGAAATTCATACACTGGGACCAGCAGTTAGCATAATGGCTATGTCGCTGGACTCCCATGTAGTCGACCACGGTTCTAGTCCCAGACCCAGTGGCTTAAAACTCACACCGGGCGTGTGTGCCCAAGATCCCGAGAGGAGGAGAATGGAGGAGAAGGGATTGTGGCGTGGCCATCCCCCCTGGGGGGTGATTTCTCGCTTTCTGTCTCTATGTCTCTCTCTGTCTGTCTGGCAAGTGCATGCGCCCTATAGGGGAAACCTCTCCAAATAAAAAGAAAAAGAAATTCTGGCACAGGGAGATCAGTAGGATGACTAATTGTAGGAAGGGGTGGATTCTGGGTGCAATTGTGGGGGTGAGGTAGTCCCAGTCAGCCAGTCTAGGTTTTTTAGACTGATTATGAGCCCCAGAGTAGGAGGTATATTATTGCTAATAATAGATGTTTTCTGCAGGGCCGGCAAGTGGCATGGTGGTTAAAGGCGCTGGACTCCCACATGGCCAACCACGGTTCAAGTCTCGGACCTGGTGGCTTGCTTTCTCACTTCCTCTCTCTCTCTCTGTCTCTCTCTGATCAAACTGGAAAATAATAATGATAATAATAATAAATAAAGTTAAAATAAAATAATTCATTTTTTTTTTTTGAAGAGATTTTCACTGTAGGGCGCGTGCACTCGCCAGACAGACAAAGAGAGACATAGAGGCAGAAAACGAGAAATCACCCCCCAGGGGGGATGGTCACGCCGCAATCCCTTCTCCTCCATTCTCCTCCTCTCGGGATCTTGGGCACGCACGCACACGCGCCCGGCGTGAGTTTTAAGCCACCGGGTCTGGGACACGAACCGCGGTCGACTACGGGGGAGTCCAGCGACATAGCCATTGCGCTAACTGCTGGTTCCCAAAATAAAATAATTCTTTAAAAAAAAAAATAGATGTTTTCTGGGAGTCCACTCCGGTGGGGCTACTGAGTCCAGGCCAACGGAGAGGACTAGGGCAACTGTCAAAGGAAGAGAGAGGAGCAGATAGGAGTGGGAAAGAATTGGCATAGGCCCTAGAATTAGGGGTCCAGGAGCCGTAAGTTGGAGCTTGCTGGGGCCAAGCTGGGTGGATTTCCAGTTGGAGTGGGAGCTCTTTTCAGTCTGAAAAAGTGATACCAGCAGGGTTTACCCAGCAGTTTAACTGCAGTTGGGGTAGTGAGTATAACCGTGTAGAGGCCTGATCATTTAGCCTGTAAAGAACCCGGAGAGAAATCCTGTCAGAGTGCCGAGTCTCCCGGGTATAGGATTGGAGGGGTTTTAGTGGATGGGATCTGTGGTAAGGCTCTGTTGGCATGCTCTCATAGAAGGGCCCGGAGGGCCAGGTAATCTGCCAAAGGTGGTACCTGGGCAGGCAGGTGATGGTTAATTAGGAAGGGCCTGCTGTAAAGCAATTCGAAAGGGCTAAGGCCAGTGGGCTTTTAGGGAGTAGCCCTGAGCCGGGTAAGGACAATGGGGAATAGGTCTGGCCACCCCTGCTGAAGTTCTAACGTGAGTTTGGTAAGGTGTGTTTTAAGGGGGCCAGCAGTTAGCGTAATGGCTAAGTCGCTGGACTCCCACATAGTCGACCACGGTTCAAGTCCCGGACCCGGTGGCTTAAACTCACGCCGGGCACATGTGTGTGCGTGCCCAAGATCCCAAGAAGAGAATGGAGGAGAAAGCATTGCGGCATGGCCATCCCCCCTGGGGGGTGATTTCTCACTTTCTGTCTCTCTGTCTGGGGAGCGCACACACCCTATAGTAAAAACCTCTTAAAAAAAAAAAAAAGAAAGAAGGGCATTGGCTCTCTCTACCTCACCCGAGCACTGAGGTCTATGGAGCCTCCAGGTGATGCTGAGAGCCTGGCTGATTTGTTGGGTCACCTGTGAGATGAATGCAGGTCTGTTGTCCAACTGGATGCTGGACGGGAGTCTGAAGCGAGGCATAATGCGTTGAAGAAGAATGTTGGTGACTGTTTCAGCAGTTTCCCGGGTAGTGGGGAAGGCCTCTACCCAACCTGAAAAAGTGTCCATGAGAGTAAGGAGGCATTTAAAATGTTTGTGTTGAGGCATATGAGTGAAATCGATTTGCCAATCTTCACAAGGAATATGTCTGTGGAGTTGGTGGGTTGGGAACTTGGGATGGAGGCCACCCTGAGGCCTGGTAGAGGCGCAGGTGGTGCAGGCATTATGAATGGTGGAGATCATTGTGCATAGGGAGGGATGATAGAACAGGGGCTGTAGGAAGTGATACAGGGGCCACGGACCTAGATGAAGAGAATCATGAATCTGGGTGAGGAGGGTGTGGGCTTGGGCATCCGGCAAGGCTAAGCGGCCATCTGGGAGGGACAGTCATCCATTATCCAGTCGAGTGGCTCCATGGTCCTGTTGAATGTGGAAAAGTTCCTGCTGTGAAGAAAAGGGTTTGGGTGTTGAGAGAAGAACAGGACGGGTTATTGGCCGAAGAGGCCCTCAGTTGTCTGGCCATGGAGGCAGCCCTTGCGTTGCCCAAAGCTATTGGATCTGCTGAGGCCTGGTGTCCTTTGCAATGTCCAATTGCCAGTTCAGATGGGAGTTGGAGTGCCTGGAGTAAATCCGATATTAGGTCAGCATTTATTATAGGGGAGCCCTGAGGAGTAAGGAAGCCGCGTTCTTTCCATATGGCCGCATGGCTATGTACGATGAGGAAGGCACACTTGGAGTCTGTATAGATGTTGACTCTCTTGTCTTTGGACAGCTGTAGAGCCCTAATGAGGGCATAAAGTTGGGCCGCTGGGATGTAGTTCCCAGTGGGAGAGTATTCACCTCCAATATGGAGTCGGGGGTGACTACTGCATAGGCCGCCTTTTGAGAGCCCTGAGGTATGGGTCGTCAGCTGTCATCTACAAATAAAGTGAGGGTAGGGTCTCTTATGGGAATAGCAGCAAGTCCGAGTTGCGTCATGTGGGAGAGAACAATTACTTCGAGGCAGGAGTGAGATGGAGTACCATCCAAGGAGGAAGCCAGGGTAAATGAAAAGAGTGGCAGGCAGTGGAGGGTTATGGAAGGATTTCGATGAAAAAGAAGTGAATTTCTTAGATTCACGAAGGGTGGGCAGAGAATGGGAAGAACTCGGTGACTGAGTAGGTCCTGAAAGTGGTAAGGACATTAAGAGGCTGAAGGACAGGGAGTTTGAGGGCCTCTTCAGTCAAGGCAGTTGCTGCCACCAGGGCTCAAAGGCAGGGTTGCATCTAATTGGTGTGAGAGGTAGTCAACAGGGCAATATATGGGGCCGAGTGGATGCGCCATACCCGAACATTCATCCATGAAGAGGACAAATGGAAGGGTCAGGTTAGGCAGGGTCAAGGGAGGAGAGGTGAGCAGTCTGGCAAACACAGCAAAAGACGCAACCGTTCCTGGGGAAGAGAGATCTCTTTCGGGAGACTCTTTGGCTGCCTGATGTAGAGGGCGAGCTAGAGTGGCAAAGGTGGGAATCCAATGCCTGAAGAATCCTACAAAGCCCAAGAACGACCGGATGGCATCAGCCGTCAGAGGCAGTTAAAGAGTTCTGGTAGTCCGGAGCTGGTCAGTTGTGAGTGCCCTGGTTGTACAAGTCAAGGAAAGCCCTAGGTATGTGACAGTTGGGCTGAACAGCTGGGTCTTTGAGGGAGAAACTCGGTACCCTCTGGTGCCCAGGAAATTAAAGAGGGTAGCCGCCTGAGCCCAAGAGTCTCGTAATAAAGGGCTACAAATAAGCAAGTCACCTATATATTGTAGAACTATAGGTGGGTGGAGGGGAGGGGACAGTCCTTGAGGTCCTTAGCCGGCACTTGGCCAAAATGATGAGGACTATCACGAAAACCCTGAGGCAAGACAGTCCAGGTGGGCTGCTGGGAGGTGCTATGGTCTGGATCTTCCCAGGTAAAAATGAAGAGAGAGTAAGAGTCAGGGTGAAGGGGAATAGTAGAGAAAGTGTCCTTGAGGTCCAGTACAGAGACATGGGTGGTAGAAGGAGGTATATGTGACAGAAGGGTGTAGGGATTTGGAACTATTAGGTGTAGGGGAACTACAGATGAATTGATTATGCGGAGGTCTTGGACTAGACGATTCAAGTCCTGGACCTGGTGGCTTAAACTCACACCGGGTACTGCCCAAAATCCCGAGGAGAATGGAGTCAGGACTGCAGTGTGGCCATCCCCCCTGGGGGGTGATTTCTCACTTTCTGTCTCTCTTTCTGGCAAATGCATGCACCCTATAGTAAAACATTTTTTAAAAAAGATAACGAAATTGGAAACTGGACAAGAGAAAAAAACAGAAGGGTCTTTGAGTTTAATGAGTATAGCGGTATGGTAAGAGGCCACTGAAGAAGAGGTGTCCCATACTATGGGGTTAACTTGATCTGGAAAGATGGGTGGGGAGGAAGATTCTAGAGAGTCAGGTGAACAGGCAGCTTGACAAAGGAGGCCAAGGAAAGGAGAGAGTGATGTGTAGTTTTATTGTTTTTTATTTATTTATTTATTTACTTATTTATTTATTTTTGAGAAGATTTTTGCTATAGGGCGTGTGCGCTCGCCAGACAGACAGACAGAGACAGAGAGACAGAAAGTGAGAAATCACACCCCTGGGGGGATGGCCATGCCGCAATCCCATGCCCATTCTTCTCTAGAGATTTTGGCCATGCACACACATACCTGGCGTGAGTTTCAAGCTGTTGGGTCCAGGGTTCAAATAATAGTCAACCATGATGAAGTCCAGGCCCCAGCCACTATGCTACCTGCTGGCTCCAGTTCTTTTCTAAAAAATCCTTTGAAATGGAATGAGCAGACGATGTAATAGTTACATTGCTGGGCTCCCATAGTTGTCCACGATTCCAGTACTGGATCCAGTGACTTTAAATTCACGCCAGGTGTATGTCTGCATGCCTGAGAACCCAACAGGAGAGTGGAGAAGGATTGCACATGGCCATATCTCTGAGGGGTGATTTCCCTCTTTCTGCCTCTGTTTCTATCTCTGCAGAAAGTGTACGTGCCCTATAGTAAAAATCTGTATTTAAAAAAACATGGAAGGACCAGCACTTGGTGTAATGGCTGTGTCACTGGACTCCCATGTAGTCAACTGTGGTTCGAGTCCTGGACCCGGTGGCTTAAAATAATGCCAAGCACGTGTGCGTGCATGTCCAAGATGCCGAGAGGAGAATGGAGAAGGGCGCATGCGCCCTGTAGCAAAAACCTCTCCAAAAAAAAAAGAAAGAATTATTTATTTTTAATTTATATTTATTTATTTAAATTTAACCAAAGAGAGACAGAGAGAAAGCCACTAGGCCCAGAACTTGAACCATGGTTGGCCATGTGGGAGTGTCCAGCACTTTAACCACCATACCACCTGCTGGTTCCTATTTAATTGCTTTTTATAAAAGATTTTTTTGGGGGGCTGGTAGGTAGTGTGGTGGTTGGGGTACTAGTTTCCCATATGGTCAGCAGTGGTTCAAGTCTTGGACCAGGGAGGTTTCTTTCTTGCTTTCATTTTTTTCTCTCTTTCTGGTTAATTTTTTTTTTTTTTTTGAGAGGTTTTTGCTATAGGGCACATGCACTCGCCAGACAGAGACAGAGAGATAGAAAGCGAGAAATCACCCCCCATGGGGGATGGCCACGCCGCAATCCCTTCTCGATTCTCCTCTCAGGATCTTGGGCACACATACACACGTGCCCGGCGTGAGTTTTAAGCCACTGGGTCTGCGAAGCGAACCGTGGTCGACTACGTGGGAGTCCAGCGACATAGCCAATCCGCTCACTGCTGGTTCCCTCTGGTTAAATTTTAAAATAACAAATGGAATTAAATAATTCATAGGGTCATCAGATTGCATAATGGCTACTGCACTGGACTCCCGTGGCTCAAACTCACACCAGGCATGTGTGCATGCGTGCCCAGGATCCTGAGAGTAGAATGGTGGAGAAGGGATTGCAGGTTGGCCATCCCCCCTGGGGGTGGTTTCTTGCTTTCTGGTGCGTGCATGCGTCCTATAGCCAAAACCTCTCAAATAAACAATTCTTTTAAAAGCCATTTGTTTTTGAGAGATTCTTGCTGTATGGCGTGTGCACGTGCAGAGAGAGAGAAAATGAGAATTCACCTCCCCCGGGGGATGGACAGGCCAGTCTTCTTCATTCTCGGGATCTTGGCCATGCATGCACATGTGACTGCTGTGAGTTTTAAGTTACCAGGCCTGGGACTCAAACTGCAGTCGACTAAGTGGAGGTCCAGTCATGCAACCATGACGCCATCTGCTGGCCCCCAAAATGATTTTGTTTTGCAGAGATTTTGGCTGTAGGGTGTTGTGTGCTCACCAGAGACAGACAACAAGTAAAAAATAACCTCCCAGGCAATGGCCATGCTGTGATCCCTTATCCTCCAGTCTCCTCTCTGGGCTTTGAGCATACACACACACATGCCTGGCATGAGTTTCAAGTCTCCAAGTCCAGGACTCAAACCTGGTCAGTCATGTGGGAATCCAGTAATATAATCATTATGCCATGTGCTGATGGTCACCATTATTTTTAAAAAATTAATCAGGTTGGGGACCAGAATGTAGCTTAATGGTTAAGGTGCCGGATACTCCCACATGGCTGACCGCAGTTCGAGTCCTGGACCTCATGGCTTGATTTCTCAATTTCTCTAAGTTTTTCTGTGTTTCTCTCTGGTCAAAATAAAATAAATGAATAAACAAACAAACAAACAAAAAGAAGTAATCCGAGAAAGAAAGGAAAATTGAGTAAACAAACCATCAGCTTTAGGACTTGAATCTAGTCAGCCATGTAAGAATCCAGTGCCTTACCACACCACCCACTGGCTCCCAGATGCAGACATTTTTCAAAGGGCCAGTCCCTGGGGTCCTGAGCTGAAGGAATAAGGCTTGTGGTGTAAGGTCAATGAGCACAATGGATAGCACATTGGACTATTTTTTTTCTTAAAGAATTACTCAAACCGTGGTTGGCCATGTGGGAGTGTCCAGTACCTTAACCATCATGCCACCTGCTGGTCCCCAGTTCACTGGACTTCCAATAGGTAGGGGAGGTAGGGTGGACCCTCGGTGAAGAGGTTAAGCCGATCCTATGGGGCAAACCGTAATTTAAATAGTGATCCCAGTCCCTTGAAAAACAGGCCAAGGTACTGTGGGCCATACCCAGAAAACTAAAAAAACAGGACAGGGAGCAATAAAGAACATGGGATTGGAGAGTGAATATCCTATACTGGGATGGTGCATTAGCTCTCTTCTTGCCTTCACTTTCTGTCATCAAAAAAATAAATACGGACCAGCAGTTGGCGTAATGGCTATGACACTGGACTCCCATGTAGTCAACCAGTTTGAGTCCTAGAACTGGTGGCTTAAACTCATGCCAGGTGCATGTACGTTCAAGTCCACAATCTCGTGAGGAGAATGGAGGAGAAGGGATGGTGATGTGGCCATCCACCCTGGGTGGTGATTTCTTGCTTTCTGTCTCTCTGGTTCTCTCTCGCTTTCTGGAGAGCGCACATGCCCTATAGAAAAAAAAAACTCCCCCAAAAATAAAAGAATAGAAATAAATAAATGGAGCAGACAGATGGTGTAGTTGTTAAGGGAGCTAAACTCCCAAATGGCCAACTGAGGTTCAAGTCCCAGACCTGGTGGCTTGCTATCTCACTTTCCTTCTTTCTCACTATGTCACTCTCTGATAAAAAGAATGAAAGTTAAACAAAATAATTATTCTTTTTTAAAAAAGGTAACAACTGGGGACCAGCAGTTAGCATAATGGCTATGGCGCTGGCCGCCCACATTGTCAACCGCGGTTCGAGTCCTGGACCCAGTGGCTGAGAACTCACGCCGGGCGCGTGTGTGCGTGCGTGCCCAAGATCCCGAGAGGAGAATGGAGGAGAAGGGATTGCAGCATGACCATCCCCCCTGGGGGGTGATTTCTCGCTTTCTATCTCTCTGTCTCTGTCTGTCTGGTGAGCGCACGTGCCCTATAGCAAAAACCTCTCTTTAAAAAAAAAAAAGGTAACAACTCTGTACATACTGGTTTGTTTTCGTTTCTAGTTTTAGTTTTTGCTATAGGCTACATGCACACACTGGAGAGAAACAGGGAGGGAGATGGGGCAAGGGAAGACAGAGGAAAAAAAATAAACCCAGAAGGCAGATGGCCACATAACAATCCTTTTTCCATTCCCCTTCCCAGGTTTTGAGAACACACACATACACACACAGCGTGGTTTTAACCTACTATTTCTGGGACTTGAACCACACACTTGGCCGTATGGGATCCAGTACCTTAAACTCCATGCAACCTGCTGGCCTTGGAACATGTGAAAATATTACCTAGTAACAAACTATGGTGTGTCATACTTCAGCCTTTCCATAGCATTTAAGGGCCCTGAGTACTCGTTAAGGATGAGCAACCTGTGTACCTGTCACACACGAGAGGTTATTAGTTGTAGATGGGGGCTGCAATCTCCAGTCACAGATCTGAGTACCTGTGTCCATGACAAAAACCTGGACTTCTATTAAAAGCACATACTTTTTCCAATTTCCTGCAGATCATGGGAAAATATCCAGAGCATCACACATCCTTTGGTTACCAATAGAAAACATTAGCAGTTGTAAAACCATCAGGACCATGTGACAGAAACTACAACAGGCCTTGACACCTCGAGGTGACAAATGGCTAAGGGAGCTGGACCTCACCTGGCTTACTGTAGTTCTGGGTCCAGCCCCGGCTACTTGAAAATCACACCAGGTGTGCACACATGTCCAAAACCAGGGCAGGATGGAGAAACAGACCGACTGCATGTGACAACACTGCTTTGATGGGTGCTCACTTCATTGCCCTGGGGCCAATACGTGCACCCTCGGACAGTAATTAAAAAGAAAAAATGGTCAGATTTGTGGCATGGTGGTACTTGGTCGAAAAAATAATGGCTGCTACATGAAAATGGCAGTTCAAACTGAGTTTCATTAGCCTGAAACATGACAGGAATGTAATAAAAATGCCCAGGGTCCCACGGGCTGAGGACGGGAGGGAGGGTGTTTCAGTGTGACCAGACCCCATGCAGGTTACCTCTCTCTCCCTTATATGCAGGCACTCTACCACTAATAAAGCAAAGCAATAAAACATGCGGTTGTTTTTGTTTATCCTAGAAGGCATGTATGCTCCCCAGCAAGAAACAATGACGAAGCACCTCATATGGGGGATGGGGATGGCCATGCTGCAATCCCTCTTCTTCCATTCTCCTCCTGGATGTGAGCATGCACATGTGTGCCTGGTGTTTTTCAAGCCCTGACACCCTGGACTTAAACCACAAAGTTTGCCTTGTGGGATCCCGTCCCTAACCAGCATGCCACCGGCTGACCTGCACAATGAGTTTCTATTGTTCTTTCTGTAGAGGTTTTACCTATAGGCGCGTGCACTCGCCAGACAGATGGAGTGAGACATAGAGACAGAAAGCAAGAAATCACCCCCCCAGGAGGGATGGCCATGCCGCAATCCCTCCTCCTCCATTCTCCTCTCGAGATCTTGGGCACGCATGCACACGCGCCCGGTGTGAGTTTTAAGCCACCGGGTCAAGGATGCAAACCATGGTCGACTACGTGGGAGTCCAGTGACAAAGACATTATGCTAACTGCTGGTCCCAGAGTTTCTATTTTTTTTTAAAAAAAGAATTATTCTTCAATTTGACCAGAGGGACAAAGGAAGCCACCAGGTCTGAGACTTGAACTGCGGTCAACCAACTCTGTGGGAGTCCAGTGCCAGAGTCACCATGCCACAATTTGGCTTCAGTTTCTTTTTCTTAACTGTAGTGCACATGTACTCACCAAGGGAAAAAGGAAGAGAGATAAGGTTAGAAATTACTCCCCTGGGTTAGGGCCACTGGGCTTTCCCTTCTGATTCCTCCCCTTGAGATTTTGAGAACACACAGGTAACCAGCTTTTTAAAAATTTTTTTGAAGCAGTTTTTGCAATAGGGCTGAAACATGACAGGAATGTAATAAAAATGCCCAGGGTCCCACGGGCTGAGGACGGGAGGGAGGGTGTTTCAGTGTGACCAGACCCCATGCAGGTTACCTCTCTCTCCCTTATATGCAGGCACTCTACCACTAATAAAGCAAAGCAATAAAACATGCGGTTGTTTTTGTTTATCCTAGAAGGCATGTATGCTCCCCAGCAAGAAACAATGACGAAGCACCTCATATGGGGGATGGGGATGGCCATGCTGCAATCCCTCTTCTTCCATTCTCCTCCTGGATGTGAGCATGCACATGTGTGCCTGGTGTTTTTCAAGCCCTGACACCCTGGACTTAAACCACAAAGTTTGCCTTGTGGGATCCCGTCCCTAACCAGCATGCCACCGGCTGACCTGCACAATGAGTTTCTATTGTTCTTTCTGTAGAGGTTTTACCTATAGGCGCGTGCACTCGCCAGACAGATGGAGTGAGACATAGAGACAGAAAGCAAGAAATCACCCCCCCAGGAGGGATGGCCATGCCGCAATCCCTCCTCCTCCATTCTCCTCTCGAGATCTTGGGCACGCATGCACACGCGCCCGGTGTGAGTTTTAAGCCACCGGGTCAAGGATGCAAACCATGGTCGACTACGTGGGAGTCCAGTGACAAAGACATTATGCTAACTGCTGGTCCCAGAGTTTCTATTTTTTTTTAAAAAAAGAATTATTCTTCAATTTGACCAGAGGGACAAAGGAAGCCACCAGGTCTGAGACTTGAACTGCGGTCAACCAACTCTGTGGGAGTCCAGTGCCAGAGTCACCATGCCACAATTTGGCTTCAGTTTCTTTTTCTTAACTGTAGTGCACATGTACTCACCAAGGGAAAAAGGAAGAGAGATAAGGTTAGAAATTACTCCCCTGGGTTAGGGCCACTGGGCTTTCCCTTCTGATTCCTCCCCTTGAGATTTTGAGAACACACAGGTAACCAGCTTTTTAAAAATTTTTTTGAAGCAGTTTTTGCAATAGGGCACGTGCGCTCACAAGACACAGAGAGAGAGACAGAAAGCCAGAAATCACCCCCCAGGAGGGATGGCCATGCCACAATCCCTTCTCCTCCGTTCTCCTCTTGGGATCCTGGGCACGCACGCACACACACCTCACGTGAGTCTAAGCCACCGGGTCCAGGACGTGAACCACAGTCGACTACATGGGAGTCCAGGGACAGCCATTACGCCAACTGCTGGTCCCAGTACCCGGCTTTTGAAGCTGCTGGGTCTGGAATTTAAACCACGCATAAAGTAATCTCTCCACCGTAATCTCAGTTTCACCTGATGGACTCACCATGGATTTTTATATATTCATTTCAAGAATAGTTTCAGTAATTAAGAAAAAAACAAACTACCACCACAGGGTGCATGCTTTTGCCCAACAAAAGACAGATTCAGACAGAGATAAAGAGCACCTCAGTGGGGCATAATCACGCCACAAATCCTGTTGTGTCTCCACCTTGTCAGGACACTGGGCACGAACCCACAGCACTCACCTCGGAATGCCAGGACGGGGACTTACACCCGGCAGTCAGCACTTGTGAAGCAGCTCTCCTGTCCACTAGGTCGTGGGACAGCCTCTCACCACCCTTTTACACTCTTATTACCCTTGGACTTGCACTTTATGGCTTATTTGGCACACTTGCAAAGGCATGTAAAAATATGACATGCCGCAGGTTTTACAGGGATGCAGGTTTTAGGGTGTTAGGATTTGAAAGTAATCTACTAAAAAATTCCCTATCATAATCCCTGAGAAGATGGAAGGGAAAAAATAATTTATACCTCAACTGCAAGAGATGAGTACATGTATAAAAACTGTTTTTTTTGTTTATTCCACCTTGAAAAAACTTGTTACCTATCTTTCAACTTTAGGGATTTCATGGTAAATGTATTTTTTTTTTTTGAGGGGGGAAGAGGTTTTTGTTATAGGGCGTGTATGCTCCCAGAAAGACAGAGGGAAACGGAAAGCAAGAAATGACCACCACTCCCCCCAGGGGGGATGGCCATGCCACAATCACTTCTCTTCCATTCTCCTCTTAGGATCTTGGGCACGCACACGCACATGGCATGAGTTTAAGCCACCAGGTTCAAGACTCAAACTGGGGTTGACTACATTCCGCTACCGGCTGGTCCACCAATGGTCAATGTTAAGTGGCAGTCATGAACAAATATAGGGATGAATAAAATTAAGTTGGAAAAAGAACATGATTCAGGGACTGACAAGTGATGGGGTGGTTAAGGGTGCTGGACTCCGCCACATGGCTGGCCGTGGCTCGAGTCCCAGACATGGCAGCTTGCTTTCTCACTTTCCCTTTCACTCTCGTACTGTCCCTCTCTAGTCAAGTTTAAATAAAGAATTAGAGTTAAACAAAATAATTTTAACGACAACAAAAAAGAACATGATTTATTCATCATTAATATATTAAATTTTGGGAGCCGGTAGGTGACATAGTGGTTGACGTGCTAGACTGCCATATGACCAACTGTGGTTTGAGACCCGGACCCGGCAGCTTTCTTCTTCACTTTTCCTATCTCTGAGCAAATAGAAAAAACAATAATGCATGAAATTAAATAATATTTTAAAAGAAAATATACAAAATTTTATTAACTTGTAAACTATATGATATATTCTGAATTAAACCTTTTTTTAAGAATTATTTACCTTTTTTTCCAATAATTCTTTTACAAAATTATTAAAAAGGAGTAATTTAAACAGAAAACCTTTTTATATTCATTATATTTTTTGTGGTTTCTATCCAGTATGAACTATCTAATGTCTGGAGAGGTGTAAAACCATTTGAAAAATTTGCCACACTTATTAGCTGTGGAAGGTTTCTTATCAGTACAAATTGCCTGATGCCCTGTGAAGATTGAAAGCACACTAATTGAACTTTCCCCAACCTCTTGTGAGGTGTGATCACTGCAGATGTGGTCACATTAGTTACCTTTGCAAGGTTTCGCTGTAGCATGAGTTCTCTCATGTCGTTCAAGATGTGATCGGGAACGGAAGGCTTTGCTGCACTCAGAACACCCGTAAGGTCTCTCCCCAGTGTGAATCTTCCAATGATCAGTTAGGATAGACTGCTGAGTGAAGGCTTTACCACATCTGCTACAGCTGTAAGGCCTCTCTCCAGTATGCATTCTCTGATGCTTAATAAGAGCTGATCGCACAATGCATGCTTTGCCACACTCGCTACATTTGTAAGGTTTGTCTCCAGTATGAATTTTTCGATGAAGTTTAAGTTTAGTGCTGCTCCCCAGTGACTTGCCACATTCATCACATTTGTAAGGCTTCTCTCCAGTGTGAACTCTCCGGTGAGTTGCAAGGCCAGAAGAATGACGGAAGCCTTTCCCACATTCCTTACACTTGAACGGTTTCTCTCCAGTGTGAATTCTGCCGTGACGAGCAAGGTCTACAGGGTGCCTGAAGAACTTGCCACACTCGTTACATCGGTGAGGTTTCTCTCCCGTGTGAATCGCTAGATGGTTAGTCAGGCTGTAGGACACCCTAAAGGCTTTCCCACACTCATGGCACTTGTAAGGTTTCTCTCCAGTGTGAATACGCACATGGCCCTTGAGGTGTGAACTGCGACCAAAGACCTTGCCACATTCGTTACATTTGTATGTTTTCTTTCCAATATGAATATTCCGATGAACAGTAAGGTTTGAAGACAAACGAAAGACTTTGATTCATTACATTTGAAAGGTTTCTCTCCAGTATGGATTCTCTGATGGTTAATAAGGTTTCTGCGGTCAGAAAAGGCTCTGCCACATTCACTACACTTGTGAGGTTTCTCTCCACTATGAAATCTACGATGCACTGCAAGGTGTGAACTGGTGCTAAAGACCTTGCCACATTCATTACACTTGTAAGGTTTCTCTCCAGTGTGAATTCTCTGATGACCAACAAGGGTTGAAGACTGACGGAAGACTTTGCCACACTCATTACATTCATAGGGCTTTTCGCCAGTATGAATTTTCACATGTTCTCTAAGTATCGATCTTTGTGTAAAAGCTTTACCACATTCACTGCATTTGTAAGGTTTCTCTCCAGTGTGAATTCTACGATGACTTGCAAGGTTTGAACTCTGAGTATACACCTTGCCACACACATCACATTTATATTGTTTTCCTCTGCTATGGATCCTTTCATGTATAATGAGCTTTGAGCTACTTTTAAAGGCTTTACCACACATTTTACACTGGGCACGTTTCTCCCTAGAATGAATTCTACAATGACGTGCAAGGTTTGATTCTTGTTTAAAGACCTTTCCACAAACATCACATTTATATAGTTCTTCTTTTGTATGGATTTTCTGACTTAGAGCACGGTGTGAGTGTTCACTAAAAGCTTTGCCAGACCGATTACCCTGGAAAGATTTCTTCCTCCTGCCTGCTCTCTGATCTTGGGTGAGTAATGAACAGTCTATAAAATTACGCCCATCTTCACGATCAGTGACGGCTTTGACACTGGGAACAATTGTCTGGAGTGGTGAAACTACAGGACTTTGCTTATCAGAGTTCTCAACTCCCTTCTGTTCATACGGTCCCCTACTACCTTTAAGTTCCTGCACCGCTGGTGGATGTGACTGCAAGCTGAAGTCAAGGTCACTAGGAACAGGCCTGTTTCTTACACCCCTTCTTTTGGGACCAACAACTCTCCCAGTCTGCTCTTCCTCACGGGTCATAGGATCTGCTTGGTGTGGGTTTTCTTCTTCTCTCCACTCACAGGCAGGGGCATGTGTGTTTTTCTGGACTTGCATGAAGGGAAACTCTTCGGTCCCATGGCTTTCATGTCCCTCCACCATCACTGTTGGCAATACTTCTCCTGAAGGACGAAAGCCTTTGGCTGGTAATTTCTGAAAGGCATCTGCAGGATGTAAGAACCACAGGTTTCTGATTAGAGACAATAAATTGATTTCCAGGGACACGCATGTGGTATAGTGGGTAAAGGCACTGTGCTCCCACATGGCCAACTGCAGTTTGAGTCCCAGATGTGGCAGCTTGCTTTCTCACTTTCTCTCTGTCCCTCTCTGGTCAAATTAAAATAAATAAATAAAGCTAGAGTTATTTTTCTTTAAAAATTAATTGCCCAGGACCAGCAGTTGGCGTAATGGCTATGTCGTTGGACTCCCACGTAGGCGACTACAGTTCAAGTCCTGTTCCCGGTGGCTTAACACATGCTGGGTGTGTGTGCGTGCATGACAAAGATCCCAGGAGGAGAATAGAGAAAAAAGAGATTACGGCATGGCCTTCCCTCCTGGGGGTGATTTCCGCTTTCGGTCTCTGTTTCTGTCTTTGTGGTGGGCGCACGTCCACTATAGTGATAACCTCACTCCCGAAAAAAAAAAAAAATCCGAAGAAAAAAAAAATTCCCATATTGAAACACATAACATCAAAATATGTAGTGAACAGAACAGTGAAACTTCTCAATTATGATGTTCAATTTAATTTTATTAGTTTTTGATGTAGGGTGTGTGTACTCTCAGACAGAGATGGAGAGAGAAAATGAAAATTCACCTCGTGGGGTGATAGGCGTGCCACAATCCTTCTCCTCTGTTCTTCTGAGACTGAGCACACGCACCCAGTGTGTTTTTAAAACGGTCGGTCCTGGGACTCAAAGCATAAGGCCGGGAACAATTGAATGGGGGGGG
>NW_006159600.1:0-13220 GCF_000334495.1 Tupaia belangeri chinensis | reverse complement strand
AAGGCCGGCCATGTGAGATCCAGTGTCCCCATCTGCTGGCCTGAGATCTCTACTTTGATGGAGAACAAAGAGAATCCTTGAAGAAAGAAAAATGGTGAGTGACTGTAAGTCAAAAGAATTGCAGGGAACAAGACTTAATAGTAACAGTGTATGGAGCTCTGAATCTCAAAGTATTTTCCCTTCTAAGACTGAGGTGTACACCAATTGGCAAAAAAGATATGGATGTCATAAATGAAGAGAAAAATTGTGATACTAAACATATTGGCAGCAGACTTACTGGGCACAAATAAATGCAAAACCATAGCACGACATACCGTAACAGTGAACTATCCACGGCAACCTTAAGTAATTAAAAACTATATATGAGGACCAGCAAATGGCATAAGGGTCATGTCACTGGACTCCCGTATAGTCGACTACGGTTTGAGTTCTGGAACTGGCTGCTTGAAATTCACACCAGGCATGTGTGCGTGTGTGCCCAAAAAATCTCAAGAGGAGAATGGAGGAGAAGGGGTTGCAGCTTGGCCGTACTCACGGGGCACTATGTCTCCCTGTTTTTCTGACTCTCTTTGTCTTTACAGCAAGTACATGCACCCTATATCCAAAGTCTCTCTTAAAAAAATAGAAAAAACCTGTATTTGTGAAAATTTGTAATTGTAACTCAATAACATTATACACACAGAAAATAATCAAAAACTAGACTTAAAAGTGTCATTAAAAATTAACCAGCGGTCAGCCGTGGCGGTGCAAGCAGAACAGTGATGATGCGCATCAGCGAGGACACACGGGAAGCCTGAGCTGTGTCCCCGCCCAGCAGGAAAGGAAGCAGGCATGGTGCTACGTGCCTGTCTTCCCACATAAACCGAAGGACCTGGGCAGGAGAATCTGACATGGCAATACCCTGCCAAGGTACCTATTTCTGGGTCTTTCCCTCCGGGCCTCTCTCTCATAAAGAAAATAAGGGCACTGAATAAGGAGTGAACATGGATGATTAGAGGTAATCAAGACCCTTTTCTCCTCCAGAAAGGACAAAAACGAGAAATAAATTTATGTATTGGGTTTTGGGAAGAGTCATGAAGCATTTTTGCACAGAAAAAATACATCATAACTTTTCTGACAACTCAATGCTTTGAGCGCCTGAAAAAGAGAATTCCGAAGTTCACCCAGGAACGAGAAAAGACATGTGAGACAAGGAGACTTGTTATGGGAGCACAGAAAGAAGAATGAGGCACCCGGCTGGTTTCAGCTGGGACCTGAGAGGAACTCCCGTCTACAGGGGACGAGGAGCGGATGGTACGCAGCCATCCCCATGTCCACTGTGGATGTGTGGAGTCCCAGCTACGGGAAACGTCCAGTCCTCACGTTCCGTGAACCCACTGTAAGCAGCAAGCTGTCCACACAGGTGGGTAACTGCACCCACAGAACTCATGTGCATCGCCATCCCTGAGATACAAGCCCACAGCTGAGTCCCATTTGACTACGCAATCATAACCTGAGTGCATCCTGTCCTGAGGGTCCAACAGTCTCGACTCTCGACATCTCCACATGCCTGAGGCCCCACTGTCAGACCAGCACACCCATGCAAAGGCTACTGTGGTGGCACCCCAGCTGAACCCAGTGCCATAAGTACTATGTGCCACCACAGCCCACAAGGCACCGCACTCCAGGAAGCAGGGGACCAAGCACACTATTGATTCTACTCTCAATCAGGTGAACCAACCTGTGTGTCTCCCTGCAACTCAAGACCCTCTCTTCCCTGGTGACTCAACCTTCTGGACTGGGAGGTCATCTATGCACTATATTGCCCCCATCCGGGAACTGTAGATTCCTGCTCATGCCTCCTGGTGCTGGTTCTTAAAGAATCAGAACCCTCCACCCCATCTGTGTTTCACCCATGGGCCTCATCTTCCGTGCCTGTCAACACAACAGTGACCATAGCTGGTACCCCTTCACCAGCAGGTGGAGTCCATGTTCAACAAGTCCTACCACAGCAATTAGGCAAAGAAAAGAACTTCAGGTCACTTCAAGTGGAAAAGACGAATTTGAGCTGTGTGTATTGACAATCATATGATGTAAATGAGGAAAACCGTAAGATTTCTCACTAAAGCTTATAGAAACTGTGGACAGCATGGAGGGTAAGGCTCTGAACTCACACATGGCCGAATGCAGTTTGAGTCCTAGACATGGCAGCTTGCTTTATCACTCTCTCTCTCTGGTGAGCACACATGCCTTATAGTAAAAGAAAAAATAATAAATAAGGGGACCAGCAGGTGGCATGGTGTTTAGGATACTAGACACGCCCTCATGGCTGACCACGGTTCGAGTCCTGGACCTGGTGGCTTGCCTTTTCTCACTTTCCCTTTCTCTATCTCTGTGGTCAAATTAAAATAAATGAATGCGCAAATGAATTTTAAAAATAATAATAATAAATAAAATTAGCTAGGGAAAAAAAGCTCAAAGGAGTATGGTAAATTTCTATGATATCAAATGAACAGAAAAAACTTTTTTTTTAATATAATTTTTTTCCTTTTATAAGTTTTTGCCATACGGCACATGCGCTCATAGGAGAGAGACACAAAAGGAGACAAAAAGAATGTGTAATCGTTTCTTCACCATTCACCTCCTAGAGGAATGATTTTCAAGTCTCCAGGTCCAGGAGTCAAACCTAAGGGCCTGCCATGTGGGAGTCCAGCAAAATAACCACAACGCCATCTGCAGGCCAGAATAAAGTTTCTTATATACCAAAAACAAACTGAAAATAAAAAAGAACAAACTGTCTGCAATAGCAACGATAACCTATAAAAAAATGTATAAAAATTCTATTTAAAGAATTATTTACTTAATTTTATTCATAATTGGGACCAGCATTTGTCCTAATTGCTATGTTGCTGGACTCCCATGTAGTCAACCGCAGTTTGAATCTCGGTCCTGGTGCTTTAACTCATGCTGGGCACGTGTGCATGCGTTCCCAAGATTCTGAGAGGAGAATGGAGGAGAAAGGATTGCAGTATGGCTATCCCCTGGGGCGTGATTTCTCGCTTCATGCCTCTCGGTCTCTGTCTGTCTTTCTGGTGAGTGCAGGCTCCCTACTGCAAAAACCTCTGCAAAAAATACAAAAAAAAAATTATCCATCATTACTTTTTTCTTTAATTTGACAACTGTTTTTTTTTTTTTTTAAATTTTATGAAGGAGACAGAGAAAGTGAGAAAGCAGGCATCAACCTTCTATATCCAAAACATTTTAACCAAAAGCTGAAATGCTAGGTCACTTCTTTGGTCTAGTGTTTAAGGAGATCAATTCCACAGGGACAACCAAGAAATTTAAAATTCCCAACCCCTGTGGCTTGGAAAACACACCAGCTGTTGGGCCAGCAGTTGGCATAGCAGTGGTGGTGCTGGACTCCCACATGGCTTACCATGGTTTCAAAAAAGACAACATTTATAGTTTCCTAGGTTGGGACTAGTCATCAGAAACAATGTCAGGATTAGAAACATAGAAGTTTTTTGTTTGTTTGTTTTTTGCAGAGGCTTATGCTATATAGAGTATGTGCGCTAGCCAGAAAGACAGACAGAGACAGAGAGACAGAAAGTGAGAAATCACCCCCCCCCCCGGGGGGCGGTGGCCACGTTGCAATCCCTTCTCCTCTGGCCTCATCTCAGGATACTGGGCACACACGCAAAAGCACCCGATTTGAGTTTAAGCTACCAGGTCCGGGACTCAAACGGCAGTTGACTATGTGGGAGTCTAGCGACATAACCATTATACCGACTGCTGGTACCAGAAACATAGAACTTTTAACACCATCCCCAGAGACAAGCAAAAGAGCAGGACATTGAAGTAATCCTCCTTCGTGTCTTAAAATTCGTGGAATATGGGAGTCACGGGAATTCCCAATCTCGAACACACAGAGGGGCCTGGACAGTGTTCTCCCAAAGGGGCCGCCAGCTCCACACGTTTTTCTTTCTTTTTTAATAAGAGATTACTGCTGCAGGGCACGTGCACTCGCCATTGAGACAGAGACAGAAAGCGAGAAACCCTCCACAGGGGAATGGCCGCACCGCAGTCCCTTCTCCTTCTGCTCTCAGGATCTTGGACATGCGCACACCTGCACCTGGCGTGAGTGTTAAGCCCTGGGTCCAGGTCTCAAATGGAGGTGCAGTACATGGAAGCCCAGTGACGGAAGCACCTGCTGGCCCCCCTCTACACCCTTCTAAGGCACCTTGCTCTAAGCACCTCTGCATTTGATGGTTTCCCTGGATCCTTTGAAATATGTTTTAGGACAAAGCAGGAACCCTCAGATAGCACGTCCCTGAGTTCTGTGAACCACGGAGCAAATTAATGAAATCCAAGAAGAGGATTACGGGGACAATGACGTACAGGGCGAAAACCTCGTGACTGGCATCTACAGTAGCAGACATTCTTGACAAATCAAGTTTTATTTATTCATTATTCTTTTTGGAGAGGTTTTTGCTATAGGACAGGTGTGGCTGCCAGAAAGGTGGAGACATAAACACAGTGATGTGGCTGGGCCCGGAACTCAGAGTCGCCCAAGGCTAACTGCTGCCATCCCAGGCCTCTGTGCCTCTGTGAATTCTCGGCCTCCACCTCTCCACGTCTGTAGTGATAAAACAGTCCGAGACCCAGAGAAGCTGAATGCCCTGCTTACCTGACCCGTTCTTCCTGAGAACAAACTCTGACTACATCTTCCCGATGGGCTGCTGCTTCCTAATCGGCTACCCCTTAGCCTGCTGGAAACCGCATAAAAGACTGTGCTAGACCTCCAAGTGGGGCGGGAGATTCTGAGTGTTAACTCCTCCGCGCCCGCTGGTGTAAAGAGTTACCCTGTTTCTCCGGAGTGCTGCCTTTTTGTTCCCCGGTCATCTGGTTTTCTGCAGCATTTGGTGCATTGGCTGGGAAGCAAAAATCAGACTGGCCCTTTGAACCACCGATCCCAGGTGCCCACAACCCAGGGACAGGCACTGTGGTGTGGAGGGATAGGTGCGCCCCCGGCTTGTTTGATGGGATCCTCCAGCCGGGGTGCCCACCTGGGGGAAGAGCATTCCTGGGTCATTGAACTCCAGTTGGAGAGAAGGACCAACTCTTACTCCGGACCTGGATGCATCTTCTGTGGTCAGCTCTGGTAATCGGGTAAGCCCCTTGAGGATCTGTAGAGTCCTATCGGTCAGTCCATGCAGAGTGGAAAAGGAGGATGGTACACTCTCCTTCGGTCACAAGACCGGCAGTCAGGACTCATCTGGTATCAGTCAGCCCACTCACGTAAGAGTGGAAGAGGAGACTCGTACTCTCTCCTTCAGTCGCAGGCCGGCAGTCAGGATTAAGGCCCATCTGGTCATTGTTGGCCTCTGGACAACTCTGGTAATTCAGTTGGTGTGGGGAGGGAATGTATAACCTCTGAGTGAATGTGAGTGTGAGTGTGAATGTGTTTGTGGTCCCACAGTGCTTCGCACTACGGGGCATGAGTGGGTGTGTTACTGCGTTTCCTGGTGTTTCTGTAAAGACTCAGTGGCGGTATTACACGCTGAGGGCCCCCTTCCCTCTCTACATGTGTAATCTGCTAGAGGTTCCATATCCAACCGCCTATTGTCAAGGAAACACACAGAGCCCGCGAGGGACACGGCCAGGCAGACACCGAAATGGTCTTCCCTTTGGGGAGGACACCCTACCTTTCTCTGTGTTGCGACACTGTTCACGGGAGGGGGGACACAGGACTGTTGGGAGGGTTTTCCCTGTAGAGGCAGATAGGCACAGGAGGTGTCAGGTTACAAGTCCTGTCTCTGGCAACTGCAACATGAGTTTCTCTCAACTGTGAGAAAGGACACCCTCCTGGACCCTGTCCTGATTCTCCCAGAAAGACTTTCACTACAGAGCAAAACTTGCCTCCTGTCCCTAGGAACAGAGAAGGCAGGCTTCAACTTCTAACACCGGAATATCAACTGTAGGAAAAACAACAACAACAACAACTACTGACCTTTTAAACAACATCACCCCCACCCCAGATTGCAGCGCAATTTGCAAAACTCTGGGTTTAGACCTGCCCTCAAGAGCCATTGCTGGGAACCAGCAGTTAGCGTAATGGCTACATCGCTGGACTCCCACATAGTCGACTGCAGTTCTCGTCCCGGACCCAGTGGCTTAAAACTCATGCCGGGCGTGTGTGCGTGCGTGCCCAAGATCCCGAGAGGAGAATGGATGAGAAGGGATTGCGGCGTGACCATCCCCCCGGGGGTGACTTGTCGCTTTCTGTCTCTCTGTCTCTCTCTGTCTGTCTGGCGAGCACATGCGCCCTATAGCAAAAAACCTCTCCAAAAAAAAAAAAAGAGCCATTGCTGACTGAACACTTTCACTTTCTCTAACCGGTCTTCTGCCTTTTGGAAAACACGGGCATCTAACAGCCGAAAAGCAAGAGAAAATCAGGAAACAAGGGGATAGCCTCAGTCCAAATCTTCTAGGCCCACTGTGCTGGACTGTACGCTGTCTACCTTTAAAAAGGGTTTTTCTGGTGATTATGGAGTTAAATTGAAACCTGAGAGGCTGCAAGCTCTGTGTGAAATTGAAGGGCCCTCTTTTAAGATGGGATGGCCACCAGAAGGCACTCTCCCCTTACCCACAGTATGGGCAATGTACAAAGAGGTCACGGCACCCCAGGCCATCCTGCCCGGTTTCCTTAGGCTGACTCATGGCTACAAGTTGCCCAGATGGCTCCCCTCTGGGCACGGATCTGTGTTAGAGGAAAGAATCGATGCTCTATTCTGGCCGCCTGTGTCATGCCACGCACGCTGGCCTCTGACCAAAAGAAATCCCCGGCTCAGGCCCCTATTTTGCAGGGCACTCTGGAAGAGGAGCTTTTAGCAGCTCCACCTCTGTATGCCCTGTCCCTTCTATGCCAGTGACTGAAACTCCACCCCCATCTGTCTCACAGGAGCTACCTGAGGAGCAGGAGCATGAAAGACCAGCGGTAGCTCAGCCCATTCAGGGTAGAGGCCGCCAACCATCCAGAATTCCATGTTCAGATTCGGCCTCACCTGAGGCCACCTGGTGGGCTGCTGCAGCCCGAGAAAACCTCAGTCTTCAGAAACCCGAGATCCTCCACTGATAGGCCCAGACGGGGCTCCTGTGGAAGACGGAACAACCCTCCACTACCAGCCCTTTACCGCCACTGATTTGCTCAGTTGGAAACACCACACTCCCCGACACCTAACAGCCTCAGGCAGTAACAGCGCATGGAGTCTATCTCCAAACCCATCAGCCCACTTGGGATGACTGCAGGCAGCTGCTCCTCACTTTGCTTAGCACAGAGGAACATCGCAGAGTCCCTGTAGCAGCAAAGATCGGGCTGCAAGAGCATGCCCCTAATGATGTGGGAGACTCTGAAGCTTGGGCTAGAACCGTCTTTCCAAGTGAAAAGCCCAACTGGGATTTCCACACTGAGGATGACCGTGCCCATCTCAGCAGATACTGGGAGGCACTCCTGCAAGGAATGAAAGCCAGTGCCAAAAAACCCATAAATATGGCAAAAACTACAGAAATAATTCAAAAGAAAGATGAGCCACCAGGGCAATTTTACGAGAGGCTCTGTGAAGCTTATTGGATCTATACTCCGTTTGATCCAGAGAGTCCCAAAATCCAACAAATGATCAATGCTGCATTCGTAGCCCAGGCAACACCCAATATCCAAAAGAAGCTTCAAAAACAAGAGGGTTTTGCTGGAATGAATGCCACTCAACTCCTAGAGATTGCTAATCGAGTGTTCATGAACCAAGATCAAGAGGGAAAAAAGAAGCAGACCGATGGAAGAAGCAGAAAGCAGCCCTGCTGGCCGCTGCTCTCAGGCAACCGGATGCCACACCCGCTCCAAGAGGAGGGTCATAGGCCGGTAGTCCCAAGCATAGACCAACCCAATGTGCTTACTGCAAGGAGGATGGGCACTAGAAGGATCAACGCCCCAAGCGAAAGGCAAAACGAGGAAGAACAGCAATGGAGCCCCCGGGAGCTCCCAAGACTTTCTACCCAGAGCACCCAAATAACCTCCTGGCCATGATGGGATTGGAATAGGACCAACCGGACTCCATGATCCTGGGCCCCCAGGAGCCCCTGGTCAATGACAGAGTTGGGGGCCAATCAATGACATTTATGGTACATATGGGAGCTGAACACTCTGTAGTGACTCAGCCCCTGGCTCCCCCATCAGGCCGGAAAGCTACTATCATTGGAGCCACTGGAAACACCCAAACTTGGCCCTTCTTACAGGCTAGAAGCTGCCAGTTAAGAGGGCACTTGGTTACTCACAAGTTCTTGTACCAGCCAGACTGTCCAGTTCCACTGCTGGGGAGAGACGTGCTAACTAAGCTCAGAGCACAAATCAGCTTTGACTCCTCTGGCTCAGCTCCTTTAACTATCAGCCCTGCCGTGGCAATGCCCCAGGAGGAGAAATGGCAAATGTTCACTCCCAAAACACCTAGTGGAGACAACGAAGCACTCTCTTCACTTGTTAGAGATTGCCCTACAGTCTGAGCGGAGGGGAACCCGCCAGGAATGGCTATCAACCACCCACCTATAGTGGTTGAACTAACACCTCAGGCACAGCCTGTGCACCTCCGCCAATATCCTGTAAGCCGGGTCGCTAGACTGGTTATAAACAAACACACTGACTGGCTCAGCGAAGCTGGGATCCTGGTCGAGTGCCAGTCTCCCTGGAACACTCCCTTCCTGTGAAAAAGGGAGTCACTGGCGATTATCGGCCAGTTCAGGACTTACGCCATGGTGACCTTACATCCCACTGGTGACCTTCCATCCACCGTGCCCTCCCAGCAGACTCTGAATGGTTTACTTGGCGGGATCTCAAGGATGCTTTCTTTGGCCTATGGCTAGCAGCTCTCAGCCAGCCATTATTTGCTTTTGAAAGGGAAGATCCAGACACCCAAAAGAAAACACAGTACATGTGGTCCAGGGTCCCACAGGGCTTCAAAAATTCTCCCAACTTTGTTTGGAGAAGCCCTTGCTGCTGATTTAGAGGATTTCCCCAGTCAGGAAACTGGGTGTACTCTACTCCAATACATTGCTGACCTCCTGCTCGCTGGAGCAACAGGAGAAAATTTGTTAGAAGGGAACTCGAGCACTGCTCCAGTTTCTGCCCCAGGCTGGATACCAAGTCTCAAGGAAAAAGGCCCAAATCCGCAGCACCAAGGTGCGATTTTTGGGATTCATTCTGACCAAAGGACATCGGGTCCTTGGACTCGAACGAAAGCAAGTAGCATGTGGGCTGCCCCAGCCCACAACCCAAAAGCAACCACATGAGCTCCTATGAGCTGCAGGATTCTGCAGAATCTGGATCCCAAGGTTTGCTGAAAAGGCTAAGCCACTGTATGAATTATTAAAAGGCCCAGAGAAAGCTCCCTTTGAATGGGGACCCCACCAAGAGCAGGCTTTCCAGGATCTTAAGTCAAGCCTCCAGAAAGCCAGGCTTTCCTACTCCCAGATGTCACTCAGGAATTCAACCTATTTGTACGTGAAAAGAGCCAGCCAGCACTAGGAGTCCTGACTCAGCCCATTGGGTCTTGGGAGAGAGCTATTGCCTACCTGTCTAAAAGACTAGATCCAGTGCCATCTGGAGGGTCTCCTTGCCTGCGAGCTCGCTGCTACTGTTGAATTGATTAAAGAGGCAGACGAGTTAACCTTAGGCCAAGTATCAATGCTCGAGTCCCCCATTCAGTGACCACACTGATGAACACAAAGGGATATAAGTGGCAAGCCAGCTTTAGGATGGCCCACTACCAGGGCTTATTGATTGGAAATTCCCAAATTAGACTCCAGGCTTTACAGACCCTCAATCCTGCCAGTTTCCGCCTGGCCACACTGGGACCTCCTGACCATAATTGTGAAGAAGCCTTCGAAGAAATTTTTTCTGGGCATCCTGACCTTTGGACACCCCGCTCAAGGCCCCTGATCTTACTCTTTTCACTGATGGTAGTAGCTACATAAAGGACAGGACACGACATGCTGGCTATGCAGTTACCTCCCAGGACACAGTGATGGAGGCTGGGGAACTTCCCCAGGGAGGGTCCGCTCAGCGAGCTGAACTCTGGGCATTAATCCGAGCCTTAAGGCTGGCAACTGGTCAGAGGGTAAACATCTACACAGACTCATGCTATGAGTTTGCTACCCTGCATGTTCATGGGGCATTATACCAAGAGAGAGGACTCCTCTCAGGAGAGGGCAAAACAGTAAAAAACAAAGAGGAAACCTGCCAGTTATTAGAGGCTGTCTGGGAGCTGAAAGAAGTGGCTATCATCCAATGCGGGGGACACTGGGGGGGAGGGGACCCCACTGTCTTAGGAAATCAGCTGGCAGACCAGACAGCCAAGGCTGTTGCCAATCAGACCCCAACTGCTGTGGCTAAGATACTGCCACTCACCTGCCTCCCCAACCCCCCCCCATACACTTCAGATGAACATCAGTGGGCAAAATCGGAGGAAGCAACCGTGGAAGAAGACGGATGGTGGAGACGGCGAGGTCAAAGAACACACATACCCCAGTCCCTGGGATATTCGTTGGTAAAACAGCACCACGAGCTGACTCACTGGGGAAAAACTAACTTAGAAAATATGACAGGCCAATACTACATTTTTTTTTTTGACAGGTTTTCGCTATAGGGCGTGTGCGCTCGCCAGACAGACAGAGACAGAGAGACAGAAAGCGAGAAATCACCCCCCAGGGGGGATGGTCACGCCGCAATCCCTTCTCCTCCATTCTCCTCTCGGGATCTTGGGCACGCACGCACACGCACCCGGCGTGAGTTTTAAGCCACCGGGTCCGGGACGCGAACCGTGGTCGACTATGTGGGAGTCCAGCGACATAGCCATTACGCTAACTGCTGGTTCCCAATACTACTTTTTAAGTCACCTACCGTCATTGTGTGCAACCGTGAGCATGAGATGTGAGACCTGTGCCAGAAATAACCCTGAGCAGGGCCCAGTTCGGCAGCCTGGAATACAAGCTACCGTGACAACTCCCCTGGAGTTATTAGGGGCAGATTTCTCAGAAGTATGGCCATGCCGAGGCTATAAGTACTTATTAGCCCTTGTTTGCACTTACTCAGGATGGGTAGAAGCTTTCCCTATAAGAACTGAAAAAGTCAGGGAAGTCACTCGAGCCCTTTTAAAGGAAGTTATACCTCGGTTTGGACTTCCCCTTGTGATTGGGTCAGATAACGGCCCTGCCTTCGTGGTAGAAGTCATACAAGGAATAGCAAAGACCTTGGGGATAAAATAGAAATTTCACACTGCTTACCAACCCCAGAGCTCTGGGAGAGTTGAACGAATGAACCTCACTCTCAAGTCCACCCTGGCTAAGCTCTGTCAAAACACAGGACGCCCTTGGGTGGATGTCCTCCCACTGCCCTGCTCTGGGCTCAATGTACACCTCAAAAACATGGTTATTCCCCTTATGAGATTCTGTTGGGCCAGTCACCCCCCCTTAGTTGCCCAGACCCGAACAACTGATATCTGTCACCTGGGGGAAGCAATTTTGACCCAGGATTTAGTGGCCTTGGGAAAGGCATTAAAGAAAATAACCCGAATCACCATAGAGAGGGCCCCATTCCCCTTGGTAACCGGGTACACAAACATGAGCCTGGGGATCCGGTATGGGTTAAAAATTGGAAAAAAGACTCATTACAACCCACCTGGTGGGGCCGTATGTTATTATGCTTGTCGTTCCTACTGCAGGTAAGGTTGCAGGGCTGGCTCCGTGGATTCATCATACACGAGTGAAGCAAGCCGCAGCGCCAGAGGACCCCGGGACATGGATGGTAAAGAGCCACCTCGAGCAGCCAACCAAGGTGACTTTCCAGAGGACCGACACCTGACAAGGAGTCTACAGCCCTGCTGCAGTCACTCCATGGGCTGGCTGCTGTACGCACGGCGGAAGGTAAGGATGACGACAGGTATCATCCTTACCCCGAGACCCTCCTGGCCCTAGCCCTCCTCACAGCACTAGTTGCGATTTCCCCCTTGGCCCTGGCTATTGTACTCTGCTCATTGATCCTCCTAGAGTCAATTTGAGGAGGCACAAGGGGAGGATGATGTGGCTGGGTGGCTGCTGCTTCCTAATAGGCTACCCCTTAGCTCTCTGGAAACCTCCCCTTCCCAAACTTCCCGATAAAAGACTGTGCTCGACCCCCAAGTGGGGCAGGAGATGTTGCACAAGGGGAGGATGATGTGGCTGGGTCCGGAACTCAGAGTAGCCCAAGGCTAACTGTTCCCATTCCGGGACTGTGTGCCTCTGTGAATTCTCGGCCTCCACCTCTCCCCCTCTGAAGTGATAAAACAGTCCGAGCCCTCGAGAAGCTGAACACCCTGCTTACCTGACCCGTTCTTCCCGAGAACAAACTCTGGGCTACATCTTCACGATGAGCTGCTTCTTCCTAATAGGCTACCCCTTAGCCCTCTGGAAACCTCCCCTTCCCAAACTTCCCAATAAAAGACTGTGCTCGACCCCCAAGTGGGGCGGGACATTTTGAGTGTTAACTCCTCCATGCCCGCCGGCGTATTAAAGAGTTATCCCTGTCTCTCTGGAGTGCTGCCTTTTGTTCGCAGGCCCTCTGTTTTTCCGCAACAACAGAAGGCGAAAAATCACCCTGGGGGGGGTGGGGGGAAGATGGCCATGCCACAATCCCTTCTGCTCCAAACTCTTTTCGGGGTCTTGGGCACGTATGCACATGCACCCAGCTTGAGTTTAAGCCACCAGGTCAGGACTCAAACTGTGGTCGACTACATGGGATTCCTGCAACCTAGCCATTTGGCCAACTAGTGGCCCCTTTATTTCTATTTAACTTTTTATTTATTATTATTATTCTTTTAGTTTAATCAGAGAGAGGGAGAGGAGAAATGAGGAAGCAAGCCACGAGGCCCAGGACTCGAACCACAGTCAGCCATTAGGGACTCCAGTGCCTTTAACCACCGCGGCACCTGTTGACCCCTGGAGAAATCAAGTTCTAACCTGCAGGACAGGACTGCAACTCCAGGTAGAGAGAGTCAGAACCAATATGAAACACGGGGGAGCCAGCTAGTGTCCATGAGATCAGACTATTAGCAGGCAGAAAACCACAGTGTTTTTTGGACTATAGCCCAAGTATTCTGAGCTTTGTGGTGTGTGAGAGCAGGAGTGCTTTCCTTTTCCTTGGGCCAACAGACGTGGACAGA
>NW_006159599.1:195682-196749 GCF_000334495.1 Tupaia belangeri chinensis | reverse complement strand
CAGCCTATCCAAGTCCACTACCATAACCAGGAGATGGAGTATCGTGGAGCCTAAATTGTGCTCCTGCCTAAGGCACTGAATCGGTTAGCCAAAGACAGGCAAGAGAGTCTGAACCTAACAGCTGTACAGTCCTCCCACCTAAGACAGGAAACCCATCATTGCAATGGGATTCTCCAATGACGGGTAAGGATGGACATGTGGCTCTAAAAATGACTCCAACCTAAGACAGGCACGATTCCTCTAGGTTTTTCTCCTCTCTTTGAAAAAATAAAAAAGGGGGACATGTGGCGGGCACTGCATACAGAAGCCATCTTGAGCTATCCACCATCTTGGAGACCATTAGGCTTCACTTCCTCACTGAGCAAACTGTTTCTCAGAAATCATGTGACCAACCGTTCTCCCCGGAAGTGGTTGGGTTTCTAGGCAACGGGAGAGATCCTCCCACATCAATGATTGGTTCATGCTGTTCTATCTCATTGGCATTTTGGGCAACCAATTGGTGCCCACCAGCTGTATATAACTCGCCATTTTTCCTCAATAAATGGAAGATGGAAGAAGACTTGATCAGCATCTCATATTGTGTGTGCATGTGTTTGTCCCATCTCTCACTCCCTCCCCCAGGGAACCTGTTCAACTGTCCCATGGGCCGAGACAGTCAAAAATCAGTTGGGTGTATGTTTGAGCATTTATTTCTGGGGACTCTATTCTGTTCTGTTGGTCCGTCCGCATGTCTGTTTCTGTGCCAGTACCGTGCTGTTTTGATTACCACAGCTTTGTAGTATATTTTTCGGTCAGGAAGTGAGATGCCGCCCACTCCACTTTTCTTGCGCAGAACTGCTTTGGCAATATGGGGTCTATTATGATTCCAGACATATTTTATGACTGTCTTTTCTAGATCTGAGAAGAATGTGTCTGATACTTTGATTGGCATTGCATTCAACATGTAGAATTGCCATTTTGATTATATTAATTCTTCCAATCCAGGAACATGGGATGTTCTATGTTCTTCCACATTTTTTTTTGGAGAGTTTTTTTTTTTTTTTTCTTATAGGCGCGTGTGAACGACC
>NW_006159599.1:195053-195666 GCF_000334495.1 Tupaia belangeri chinensis | reverse complement strand
AGAGACAGAAAGCAAGAAATCACCCCCCAGGGGGGATGGTCATGCCGCAATCCCTTCTCCTCCATTCTCCTCCTGGGATCTTGGGCACACACGCACATGCGCCCGGCATGAGTTCTAAGCCACCGAGTCCGGGACACGAACCGTGGTCGACTACGTGGGAATCCAGCGACATAGTCATTACGCTAACTGCTGGTTCCCATTCTTCCACTTTTTTGTTTCATTTTCAATTTCTTTCTTTAGCTTCTCATAGTTTTCCTTGTGGAGGTCTTTCACTTCTTTGGTTAGATTTATTCCTAAGTATCTTATGCTTTTTGTGCCTATGTTAAATGGAATAATATTTTTCTGTTATTCGTATATAGAAATGCTATCGATTTCTGTATATTGATTTCATATCCTGCAACTTTACTGTATTCATGTATTACTTCCAGAATTTTTTTCACAGAAAGCTTTGGGTCTTCTATGTATAAAATCATGTCATCTGCAAATAGAGAGAGTTTCACCTTGTCTTTTCCTATTCGAATGCCTTTTATTTTTTTCCTCTTTCCTGACTGCGTTGGTGAGGACTTCCACTACTATATTGAAAAGGAGTGGAGAAAGTGGGCATCCTTGTCTT
>NW_006159599.1:189423-192528 GCF_000334495.1 Tupaia belangeri chinensis | reverse complement strand
CGAGTTATATACAGCTGGTGGGAACCAATTGGTTGCCCAAAATGCAAATGAAATACAACAGCATGAACCAATCATTGATGTGGGTGTATCTCTCCCGTTGCCTAGAAACCCAACCACTTCCGGAGAGAACAGTTGGTCACATGATTTGAGAAAGGATTTGCTCAGTGAGGAAGTGAAGCCTAATGGTTTCCAAGATGGCGGATAGCTCGAGATGGCTTCCGTATGCAGTGCTCGTCACATGTCCCCCTTTTTTATTTTTTTAAAGAGAGGAGAAACACTTGGGGGAATTGTGCCTGTCTTAGGTTGGAGTCGTTTTTAGAGTCACATGTTTATTTTTACCCGTCATTGGAGAATTTCATAGCTATGATGGGTTTTTTGTTTTAGGTGGAGGGACTATACAGCTGTTATAGGCTCAGACTCTCTTACTCGTCTTTGGCTAACCGATTTAGCGCCTTAGGCAGGAGTATAGTTTAGGCTCTGCGATACTTTATTTTTAGGTTGTGGTAGTGGACTTAGATAGGCTGCACTTTTATGGAGTCATTAATTTGGCGTTTAAGGAAAGCCATGAGTTTATTAAAGAGAACAGGCCTCAAAGAGTAAACAATTAGTAAACTCAGAATTAGACTAAGTATGGGGAGGAAAAAGGGGAGGAGTTTATTTTATGTAGGGACTGTCACCACCGGGTGCCGGACTTGTTGACGTAAAAGCAGCAGCATTCCTGTAAAGCAAGACAGAGACCCCTCCTGTTCTGCCAGGAGTAGCGCCAGGATTAAAACTAGTAGCGGTAGTGTCGAAGAAGCAAACTAGGATTAGGTATTTAAGAAGGATCTTTATTTTGTTGATTTGTGGAAGGAGAGAGAGATATCTCAGGGCTTTTATTGTCCCTGGATGGCTTGTTAGAATTAATCTGTTTGATTAATTTTTTTGGTAGCCAACGAGCAGCATCCATTTTTTTTTTTTAATTTTTTAGAGGTTTTTGCTATAGGGCACGTGCGCTTGCCAGACAGACAGAGAGAGACATAGAGACAGAAAACGAGAAATTACCCCCCAGGGGGGATGGTCACGCCACAATCTTTTTTTTATTCTTTTCTTGGGATTTTGGGCACGCACGCACACACGCCTGGCTTGAGTTTTAAGCCACTGGGTCTGAGACGCGAACTGCAGTCGACTATGTGGGAGTCTAGCGACATAGCCATTATGCTAACTGCTGGTTTTCCAGCATCTATTTTTTGAGAATAGATGTAGACAGACCTTTTGCCCCAAATGAGGACAGGGTTTAGACCATTTTATGTATTGTCTAGAGAATTTTTCTACAAAACTAAGGCAAATTTTGTTTTGGTAGTAGAATGCCAGAAGCGTTTAGTGGCTGAGTCTCCATCTTTAGCAAGAGACAGGAAATTTAGGACAAAAAGAGCATGTGCTAGAAGATTTTTTGGCGAGCCCTTAGTCTGTAAGAGCTCTCCCTTTTTTAGCTTTTGTAGAGTATTTTTTAAGGAAAGATGAGTATAAAAATTTATTTGGAGGAAAATGGTTATTAATAGTTTTAGTAAAGGAAGTACATGCAATAGGCCAAAGATTTGTTTGTTGGAATAGTCAATTAACTTTGTCTTTAGTATATAGCTGGGTGATTGTATTAGGATTTTTGTCATATGTCTAGGCCGACTATAATTGTAGCAATTGCCTCTATTATTACGGTTAAGAAATTGGTGAACAGTATATTTTTTAAGAGTAGTGGCTAGAGCTAATTTTTGTTGGTATGCTGACTCAATATTAGAATATAGGCAAATATATTTTGATAAATTTGTCTTTTTTTATATGGCCTGATTGCTGCTTGACAAGCAGCATTAGTATTTTTATATGCCAATTGTTTAATAAAATTGGTATTTGTATTAGCACTGTTAAATATTTTTTCTGTTGAAGTAATTAACCAATGAACAAATTTAGAAAAAGATTTGTCAGGCCCTTGTTTTATTGTTGTAAGGGAGGTACTTAAGTCTCTCTTAGTAGGAAGTTTTTTTTATTAGTAGAAATTTTTTTTTAAGCTCTCATGGCTGCCGTATTAATTTGAGCAAATAGCCCTGAATTATATTGCATTTGAGTGTTACTAGTTATATAATTGTCTTTTTTTAATAATATATTTGCTGTTTAGTCATTGTTGGCCTGGGCATTACAGCATACAGTCTTTCTACAATTTTTTATATATTTTGGTTTTTAAAGTAAGTAATTCTCTCTAGAGAGTGTAGCACAGGCCGATGTTTGCTAATTTACTGATGTAAGCCAATTTTTTGCCACTAAATTAACTATGGCTAAAGTATATGGAGCTGTAGCTTTATATTGAGCAACTGCTGTTTTAATTTTTTTTATAATATTAAAATTAAAGGCACATAGGTGGCGCCATGCTTGTTTTTGTGGATTTGTGGTTTTTGTTACTGGCAAGGCTTTTTGCCCCTCAAAATTTATTAAAATCTATCAATGATTGTAGTTTTTGAACTGGTTTAAGTTTTGTACTATGAGTAAAAGTGGGCTGGTGGTGATTTTACGAGGAATTTGCACTTTTAGATTTACCCACTTTTAGTTTTTTTAATTGTGATATTAATTTTTGATGTGTTTTTTTTTTAACTGAATTTGTTTTTTAAGTTGTTTTATCTTAGTCTGAACTTTTGTCTTACGTTTAATAACGGGCATTGCCAAAGATGGCGGAGCATTCTTTTTATGGCAAGAATGATTATACACAAAAAATGGCGCAGATGCGACTGAATTATAAGATGGCGGTCGTTTTTTGAAAGGCGGCCATTTTAAATTATGGTATTTGCCTGTCTTTATTTTGGAAGTTTTTTGTTTAGACGGCCATTTTGGATTTTTGCACGTGGCAGTATTTGTTTTTAAAGTTTTTTGTTTAGACGGCCATTTTGGGTTTCTGCACGTGGCAGTATTTGTTTCTAAAGTTTTTTGTTCAGATGGCCAATTTAGATTATTGCATTTGTCAGCCTTGGCCTCTAAGATTTCCTCCTCTGAACTAGTTGATGACTCATTTTTTTTTGGCTCTTGTAGAGCCTTAAGGTTGTTTTTCTTTTTTAGTTTTTTAGCTTTTTTGGGTTTTGTCTC
>NW_006159599.1:188517-189230 GCF_000334495.1 Tupaia belangeri chinensis | reverse complement strand
TGTTTTGACTAAGCTTTTGTCCCATTATTACCCGTACTTAAAATAAAACGTAAGTAAATACTTACCAGGACGTCTTCTCTTTGTCCCTCTATATTTTTACTGGCCTTTCTCGGAATGAATTTCTGCCATTCCCTTCTGGACGATTCTATGCCGTCCTCTCTGTTTTCTGCCGTGGCCTTTCTGGGTTACTCTGCACTGGAGCCTTCCTGGGGAGCTCTTTACTGGATCCCCCGTACCCATGTCCCTGTCCAGGCGCCAAATGTCCCGGCCTGCGGGACCATGGAACAGGTTCCTTGGGGGAGGGAGTGAGAGATGGGACAAACACACGCACAGACACTACCAGGTGCTGATCAAGTCGTCGTCTTCCGTCTACTTCCGTTTATTCAGGAAAAATGGCGAGTTATATACAGCTGGTGGGAACCAATTGGTTGCTCAAAATGCAAATGAAATACAACAGCATGAACCAATCATTGATGTGGGTGTATCTCTCCCATTGCCTAGAAACCCAACCACTTCCAGAGAAAACAGTTGGTCACATGATTTGAGAAAGGATTTGCTCAGTGAGAAAGTAAAGCCTAATAGTTTCCAAAATAGCAGATAGCTCAAAATGGCTTCCGTATGCAGTGCTCGCCACAATGGTGGATTTTTCTAGGCCAGCCATTTTCTCCTCTACATCTGAGATTCTATTTTCTGAATGATCTAGTCTGCTTTTA
>NW_006159599.1:185863-188459 GCF_000334495.1 Tupaia belangeri chinensis | reverse complement strand
TTTGAGTCTTTTGTAAAGTGTGTAATTCCTCTTTTAGATCTTGCAAGAATTTCCTCATCTCCTGGAACTCGTCAACTTCTTTCTCCTTTCTCTTTAGCAGTTCATTATCTCTCTTCTCTTCCATCTCTGTTAGCTTCGACATTATGAATGCTCTAAATTCCTTATCAGACATTTCCATGATTTTCACTGAACTGCTTGTGGATGAAGAAGAGTTACTCTTTTCCCTTGGAGGAGAGGTATTTTCTCGTTTTCCCATATTTCTCATGTTCTGGCGGTGATTTCTTGTCATCTGATGGATGGTGTGTTTCTTTCAAATTCTTGAATTTCAGCCGCTAGCTTGTTTGCTGGAGGCTGAATTATCAGTAGAAAATCTTCATTCCCTGAAATATCTAGTTCACTGGAGCCATATGGAACCTTCTTCTCTCTCTCTTTGTCTTAATAAGTCTCGCTAGTGGAGTATCAATTTTATTGATCTTTTTAAAGAACCAGATTTTTCTTTCCTTTATTTTCTGTACAATTTGTTTATTTTCTATTTCATTTATTTCTGCTCATATCTTTATTATTTCCTTTCTCCTGGAGTTTTTTGTTTGTTTTTTGTTTTGTTTTGTTTTGTTTTTCTATTTCTTTTCCAATTCTCTGAGGCATGATGTTAGGTGTTCCATTTGCATTCTTTTCATCTTCCTCTTATGTGCACTAATTGCTATGAACTTCCCTCTGATAATCAGGATATACAGGGAACTCAAAAAGTTTACCTAAAAATAAAATGATCAACCCAATTAAAAGATGAGTAAATTAACTGAACAGACAACTCTCTAAGGAAGACATATGAGCTGCCAAAAAGCATATGAGGAAATGCTCAACATTCCTTATCATAAGGGCAATGTGAATTAATACTACAAGGAGATACCACCTAACTCCAGTCAGAATGGCTACAATTAAAATAATAAATAATGGTAAATGTGGTGAAAGGGGAACCCTCCTACACTTTCGGTGAGATTATAAATCATTAGAACCACTGTGGAGAACAATATGGAGGTTCCCCAAAGACCTACAAGTAGAACTACCTCATGATCCAGCAATTTTACTCCTGGGTTTCTACCCAAATGATAAGAAAGCACTCAGTTGGAAAAAACACTTGCACACCATGTTTATTGCAGCATTACTCACAATTGTTAAGACATGGAACCAATCCAAATGTCCATGAATAGATGAATGTATTGAAACGGTGTAGAATATTTATACTACAGAATACTATTCAGCCATAAAAAAGAAAGAGACCCTGGTATTTGAAAGAAATTGGACAAATATGGAAAATTTACTGCTAAGTGAAGCAAGCCAGACAGTGAAAGAGAGACATTGTATGTCCCCATTCAATATATACTGAATATCGACATGCTGTGGCAGAAACTGAATGATTGGAAGGTATAAAAGCATGGAAAGCAGTGTTGAAAATGGAGACAGTAGGAGAGGAGGGTGGGAAATGTGGGAGGTTGTAAGGAAGGAATCAAGGGAAAGAAGAAAGAAGCAAAACACTTACAGGATGCAAAATGGAAAGAATTCTGTTGATTCTAATAATGTTGATGGTAATATAAATATAAATAAATTAATGAGACCCTGGAATTTGATAGAAAGTGGACAAATATGGAAAATTTACTGCTAAGCAAATCAAGCCAGACTATGAAAGAGAGGCATTGTATGTCCCCATTCAATATATACTGAATGTCTGCACTATATGGAAGAAACTGAAAGACTGGAAGATACAAAAGCATAAAGAGCAATGGTGATACTAGAAACAGTGTGGGAGGAGGGTGGAAAATGGTGGAGGGCAAGAGGGAGGGAATCAAGGGGAAAGGAAAGAAGGAAAAGATTCCAGGACACAAAAATGGAAAATTATTTATTGATCATCATGTGTATGGTAATATCTTTAATTGAACCAATATATATATAGTGCATTCATAATGGGAAATTTTACTTGGTATGCTGTAATAATGCACAGTGATTGAAGGCAAAAAATAATAATTTTTAAAAGATCCCCAATGCACAGGCAATAGTCCCAAAAAGAGACAAGTGGGATTATATCAGGATAAAAAAAAAAAACTCTAATTAGAAAAAAATAATAATAATTAGAGTAAATCGGCAACCCTTGGAATAGGAGAATATATTTCCAAACAGTGTCAGATAGGAAACTGATAACCAGTTGGGACCAGCAGGTTGCATGGTGGTTAGGGGCACTGGACTCCACATGGCCAATCACAGTCATCATAAGTTAGATGCAAAGGAAAGTCAGAGGAAAGACATTAAGGAGAAAAATAGAGAGGCAAGATATTAATGAGATAAAAAAAATGGTTTATTATCCACTGAAGATAACGTGTATAACATTCCCAATTGGACTGGTGAGAAATGTATTCATGTTGGAATATTCACTTTACAAGCTAACTGACATATGTGATTGAATGTATAAAAGAAATTGAAATAAAAAGTAAGTAATAATAATATATTTAAAATGATACAGAGATAGTTGGAATTTAAAAAAAAAAAAAAACAGGATCAGCTGTTGGCATAATGGCTATGTCACTGGATTCCCACGTAATCGACC
>NW_006159599.1:145623-185752 GCF_000334495.1 Tupaia belangeri chinensis | reverse complement strand
AAAAAAAAAAAAAAAAAAAAAAAAAACCTACAATGAGATACCACCTAACCCCAGTCCGAATGACTAAAATTCAAAAAGAAAGAGAGAAAGAAAGAAAGAGAAAAAGAAAGAAAGAGAGAAAGAAAGAAAGAAGGAAAGAAAGAGAAAGAAAGAGAAAGAAAGAAAGAAAGAAAGAAAGAAAGAAAGAAAGAAAGAAAGAAAGAAAGAAAGAAAGAAGAAAGAAAGAAAGAAAGAGAAAGAAAGAAAGAAAGAGAAAGAAAGAGAGAGAGAGAGAGGGAGGGAGAAACAAATAATGATGTGGGCGAGGCTGTGGTGAAAAGGGAACACTTCTACACTGTTGGTGGGAATGTAAATTAGTACAGCCACTGTGGGGAATAATATGGATGTTCCTCAAACACCTACAAATAGAACTACCATATGATCCAGCAATTCTATTCCTAGGTAAATACCAGGAGGATAGGAATACCCTCAGTAAGAAAAACTCTTGCACATCCATGTTTATTGCAACATTGTTCACAATTGCTAAGACATGAAACCAACCCAAATGTTCATGAACAGATGAATGAATTGAAAAAGTGTGGCAAATATAAGCTATGGACTATTACCCATAAAAAGCAACAAGACCCTGGCATTTCATAGAAAGTTGATGAACATGAAAGATTTACTGCTAAGCAAAACAACCCAGACTACAAAAGAAAGATATTGTATGTCCTCACTTAATAATACACCAAATGTCTGCACACTATGACAGAAATGGAAAGACTAGAAGATATTGAAATATGGGCTATTCAGGCTAGACAGAAAGGGAAAATAGGGAAGTCAAGATGGAGTACCAACTGAGACTCAGGAAGACCCTGAAACCAACCACCCTATCCAAACCAGTCAGCCCACAATAACCTGATGGAAAAATAACTTCTCTTTCTGCTTTCTATCCCCCTGGTCCATATCTATACTGTATTTTTGAGGGATACAAAAAAAATAATTAAGAGAGAAGGATTCAAGACAGGACTACTCTTCCATTTGGAATTATTTTAAGTGCTCAGACTTAATGGAAATTACAGGTCAATTAGCTTAAATGCATGGAAAAGTATAGGCCAAAAAATTGGTTCACGCTAAGGAAATCATGCTTGGGGCCAAAAGATAATCTTACCCCCTACCCAAAAAATGCAAGGTGTTTTTCCTAGTCCCACCAAATTCCAAAAAGAAGGTAATGGTCTTTTATGGCCTGAAGCTTTTAGGCAAAGAGGGTCTCCTAATCTTCATACCTACTCCAAAGTTAGGAATAATAACTGGATCCATCCAGCATGTGACCTCCCCTCCCCCAGAACATGAGGAAAATGCATGCACCACCTAGGAACAAGTATGCACAAAGCCCTTCTGACCCAGATAAAAATCTCTTGCTCCAGTTCCTTGTTGGCAACCCACTTGGGACCCACTCTGTGCTTGGGAGCTCTGCTCTACCATTTCTCTCTTAATAAACTCTGCTTGGTTACCTATGCCTGCATTTGGTTCACATTTTATTGATTCATAAAAGATCTTAATTAATCTAAATTCTTTTCATAGCAAATGCAGCTGATATATACAAATCTATGAACATGTGTCTTTCAGCATAAAACTCAGTGAATAGAATGAACATACTATAAATTAGCACCTAGCTGTGGCTATATAGTTTACTGCAGTCATTAAATAGTTTATATATTTTCAATTTCAAGAAAAGCAGTTTTAGCTTTAATAAATCAAAATTTTAAAATGTTGAGAAAAATTTGGTTAAGTCTTAAAACCAGGAAGAGGTTAGGATTCTGTTCAAACAGTAGGTAGATACTAAAAACTCAAAAACCAGATATGTCTGCAACTTTAATTATTCATGGACTGTGGACAAGAACCTGTGTCTTGCTAAGGGTGCTAGATCTGATTAGTCCTGCACTTCTGCATTTCCTGCCTCAATATAAAAGCATGGAGAACAATTGTGGATACTAGATTCAGTCTAGAAATGAGGGAGGATGAGAGGAAGAGAATCAAGGGGAAAAAATAAGGAAACAAGGGACACAAAAATGGAAAATTATCTGTTGATCTGTTGATAATAATGTGTATGATAATACCTTTAACTGGACAAATATGCAGTGTATTCATGTTGGAAAATTCATTTTATAAGCTGTATTGACAAACAGTGGTTGAATGTATGAAAAATAAATAAACTTAACAAAAGTGTGTGTGTGGCAGGGAGACAGACTTGTTGAGAGGCTACCACCAGGCCTGTGAGACATGTTAAGAAGTTTTGTATCCTCAACTAGACTGGTGTGAAGTGTATTAATTCTGGATAATTTCAATTTACAACTAAGCAATGTATAGTGATTAAATGTATAAAATAAATTTAAGAAAAAAAAACTTTGTACTGCACCCTGTAGACTGGTGAAGCACCATCAGAATTGCATTTTTAAGTCTATTTTTTAAATTATCATGCAGTGAAGCCCCTGGCCAGTAAGGGACATTGAGGCAGGGACACCACTCTCCTCCCCCTGCCCCCCGCCACATTTCCAGCCCTCCCAAGTTCAGGAACCAACCCCCTAGAAAGATTGGCTTTGCTCTGCAGCAAAACTTCAGTTGATCTCCAGACACTTGGCCAGCAAGGGACATTGAGACAGGGGCACCACTGCCCACTGCCACACTTCCAGTCTTCCCAAGCTCAGGACCCAACCCCCTAGAAAGATAGTCAGGTTTATTTTTTTTCTTTGCTCTTCTTCATTCTTTTGTTAATTCCCTCCTCCTCCTTGCCCCACAGACTGGCTTTCACTCTGCAGCAGAGCTCCAGTTCCATCTCCAAGGCCCCTGGTGAAATCCTTATTTTCCTCTGTACACTTTTCTTCCCTCATATATCATCCTCTCCTCCTCATCCTCTACCCTGCAGAGGGACAAGACAGGTCTAGAATCACAGTTCTGAAATCCCTAGTATTGTAAGGTTTCCAGGAATCTTCCCTTGTATTGAACCACCTGTGAAAAAGGAGATACTGCTCTTCAGACACCTGAATAGAATACAACTCTTGAGACCACATTACTAAAAACAGAAGAGAGACTTCAGCACACATCAATTCACAGCAAAAGGGAAACACATTTGCTCCTAGTCAAAGATATCTATAAATATCTATCAAGCCAATTTGATTTATAGTATCATTTAGGTCCTGTATCTTTCTATTTATTTTTTGTCTAGATCTGTCTAAAGGAGATAATGGGGTATTGAGATCCCCATCAATTATAGTGTTGCTCAATATCTCTCCTTTTAGCTCCAGCAGTCTTCCTTCACATATTTAGGTGCTCCTGTGTTGGGTGCATAGATATTAATAAGTATTATGTCTTCTTGGTTAATTAATCCATTTACTATTATACAATGCCCTTCTTTATCTCTTCTTACAGTCTTTGTCTTGAAGCCAATTTGTCTGAAATCAATATCACAATTCCCAGCCCTTTTTTGATTTTCATTTTATAGAATATCTTTTTCCAGCCCTTCACTTTTAGCCTATGTGTATCTTTATCCATAAGGTGAATTTCTTGTAGGCAACAGATAGATGGTTTCTGTTTTTTGTTTTGTTTTGTTTTGTTTCGTTTTTTATCAATTTGGCCAGTCTGTATCTCTTAATTGGAGAATTTAATTCATTAACATTGAATGTTATTACTGATATTTCTGGACCTGTTCCTATCATTAAGTGAGCCATTTTCTTGGTTTTTTGTTTCCTTATAACTGTCCATCTGACTTTTTAGTTTTTCTGGTATAGCATTCTCTTCAGAATTTCTTGAATGGCTTGTCTGGAGTTGGTAAACTCTTTCAAGTTTTGTTGATCCAAGAATGTATTTATCTTTTTTTTTCCATGTGGAAGATAATCTTTAAGGTATAGTATTCTTGGTTGAAATTGTTTTTCATTCAACACTTTGACTATATTTCCCCATTCTTGCCTTCCCTGCATTATTTCCGACAAGAGGTCCAATATTAGCCTGATGGGGTGACCTTTGTATGTAACTTGATGTTTCTCTCTTGCCCATTTTAGTATCTTGTCTTCATTGTTTTTGCCAATCTGGCTATGATATGTCTTGGAGAGGATCTTCTTGGGTTGATTATATTTGGGGTTCTATGTATTTCTTGGGTCTGGATATTTGAATGCCTTTCTAGGTTTGGAAAGTTTTCATCCAGAATTTAATGGGATAAATTATCAATTTCCTTATTATTTTATTTCTCTTCTGGCATACCAATTATTTATTCTAATGCTAGAGTGCTTGATGGTATCCAGTATTTCTCATATATTATCCTCATGTTTTTGTTGTTTTCTCAATCTTCTTGATACTTTTTTACTTTTTTTAGGTCAGAGGGTTTTGTTTGTTTGTTTGTTTGTTTGTTTTGTTTTGTTTTGTTTTGTTTTTTTGAGAGGTTTTCACCATAGGGTGCGTGTGCTCGCCAGACAGAGAGAGACATAGAGACAGATAGCGAGAAATCACCCCCCAGGGGGGATGGTCATGCTGCAATCCCTTCTCCATTCTCCAAAGGCAAGTGGAGGGTGGATAAGCCACTGATTCCAGCCATTAGGGCCTGCAGCCACAGAAAGCCTGGTGTCCAACAATACCAGGAGCTTGAACGGGTTTTTGTATAAGATGGGGAGGGGCGCGAGTTTGTCTTAAAGTCCCAAGACACAAACCTGAGATCAAAAGGTATGAGGATGGGTGGATGAGCCACGATCCTGGCCATTAGGGCCTGCAGCCACAGGCAACCTGGTGTCTGTCAATGCTGCAATCTTAAACCTGTCTCCAAATGGGGTAGGGAGGGGTGCATTTAGTCTTAAATTCCCAAGACACAAATCTGAGGTCCAAAGGCAAGTAGGGGGACGGATAAGCCACAGTCTCAGCCTTTAGGACCTGCAGCCACAGGCAGCTTTGTGTCTGGCAATGCCACGAGGTTGAACCAATCTCCAGATGGGGTGGAATGGGGAATGGTGCAACTCCATCTTAAAGTCCCAAGACACAAACCTGAGGTCCAAAAACAAGTATAGGGGGTATGAGTCACAGATCCTGACCATTAAAGCCTGCAGGACAGGCACCCTGGTGTCCAGCAATGTTGTAAACTTGAACTGGTCTCCAGGTGGGGTGGGGAGGGGGAGCAAGTTTTTCCTAAAGTCCCAAGATGCAATACTGAGGTCCAGAGGTGAGTGTGTGTGTGGGGGGGGATCAGTCACGGTTCCTAGTCATTAGGGCCCAGCCACAGGCAGCCTCTAAGCAATTATTGTTGAGCAGGTATACATACTATAAATTTTCTTAGATTTCTTTAATCTGAAATTGTGCTTTAAATTTTACCTTCATATCTAAAATGTATTTTTGCTGGTTGTTGAATTCTGAATTTATAGTTCTTTCCTTTCAACACTTTAAAAATGTTTTGCTGAATTGGAGGACATAAAAGCAGTGAAGGTACTTAATGAGAATAGGACAGTGTGGAATGGGGGAAGTGAAGAGAAGAGGATAGAGAAAGATAGCAAGTGAACAATAGAGAGGCAGGACGTTAGTGAGAAACAGATATGGCTTATTAACTGTTGATAATGACATGTATAGTATTCTCAACTGGATTGGTCTGAGAAGTATTCATGATGGGCAAAGTATTTTTACAAGCAAAATGAGAAATAGTGATGGACTGTTTTAAAAAATAATTAGAATAATAATAATAATGATTGGGGAAAACATAGAAAAGATATTGAATGTTGAAGTGGGGAGATTGTCTCTGTACTGACTGACATGCATGGCATTCCCTTTTGAAAAAGCAATGTAATCCACTGTAAAGTTATATGTAATCCAATGTAATATAAAGAAGATTATGATGATAATAAAAAAAATGTTTTGCTGAGTCCTGCTTTATAGAGTTTCCGAGGAGAAATCTCCATTCAAATCATTCTTCCCCTCTACATTATTAATTTTGTCTGGATGCTTTTTTGCAAAAAAAAAAAAAATGTGTTCTTTATATTTTAGCCATTTTACTATGATTTATCTATGTATGTATTTGTTTTAGTTTATTCTGCTTGAAATTCACTCAACCTCTCATATCTACAGGTATCTTCATTCAACAGACTTGGGAGTCCTTTAGCCATTATTTCATCAATGATTTATTTTATTTTTTTCCACTGTTCTATTTTTCTTGTGTATCTAGAACTCCAATAACAGGGCTGGTAGACTTTGTGGTATGGTTTCAAAAGTCCCTGAGACACTGTTCATTTTTTCCATCTTTTTTCTCTCCGTCATTCACATTGTATAATTTCTATTTATCTGTCCTCAACAAATAACCCTGACTTTTATTATCTTCCATCTATTACTTTTAAAAAATATATCAATTATTATAGTATTCATTTAAAATATCTATTTGGCTCTTTGTATCTTCTATTTATTTGATGAGCATTTGTGTTTTATTTATTTTTAAAAGTTTTAAATTTATTTTTGTGTTTTCTATATATTTTACATTTTTTCCCCTTTGATTCCTTCACTCTCACTCTCTGCCATTTCCTATGCTCCTCCCACACTGTCTCTGGTATCCACAGTTGCTCTCCATACTTTTATACTATACAATATTTCAGTTTCTGCCATAGAGTGCCTCCAAGCAGCTTAAACATTTTTAATTAATTAATTAATTTTAATTTATTTACTTTAAATTATTTCACCAATATCACCACAACATAACAAATGTGATTTTCCAGCCAGAATACACTGCAAAGTGGCTTAATCATATACTTTATTATCAACAAATAATTTTCCATTTCTTTTTTCTTGTATGTATATTTTTCCCCGCTACTTCTCACCCTCTGCCATTTCCCATCCTTCTTCCACCCTGTCTCTGGTATCTGCAGTTGCTTTCCATTCCTTTATTCTTTCACACATTTAATTGATTTATAAAATATCTCAATTAATCTAAACACTTTCAATAGTAAGTTCAGCTGGTATATACATATCTGTGAACAAAAGATGACTTTAGGCATAAAAATATGTAGGTAGAATGAATATACTATAAAGTAGCACCTACCTGAGACTATATAGCAAACTGTGGTCATTAAATAGGTATTTTTCATTATTTTTTTTATTTCAAGAAAGACAGTTTCAGCTTTAATAAATCAAAATAAAGAAATGTTAAGAGAACTTTGCCTAATACTTAAAGCCTGGAAACAGGTTAGGATTCTGTACATGAACCTGTCCATAACTCGAGAAAACAAACAAACAAACAAACAAACAAAAACACTCCTTAACTCTGGAAAACAAAGCATAAAAGGTCAGTAATGTTTTAGTCTAAAGTCATAAAATTCTATTATACCAGTTCAAACTCATGTACTTTATCTACTGTTGTGGTCTAATCTTTCTGTTTAAATTCTGAAAGATAACATTCAACTCTGGACTTGTCTCTACAATTAAGCTGGCCATTTTCTTTGTTCTTTTAGAACTCTTATTTCTGTGTGTCTGACTTTAGTTTTCCTGGGATAGCACTCCCTTCAGAACTTCTTAGAGAACTGGTCTGGTGTTAGTAAATTCTTCCAGGTTTTGTTTATCTGAGAATGTTCTTCTTTTCTCATCCCATATGAAGGATAATCTTGCTGGATATAGTATTCTTGGTTGAAATTATTTTTCCCTCAACACTTTAAATATATTTTCCCATTCTTTTCTTTCTCGCATTTTTTCTGATGAGGGGACTGCTGTTAGCCTGATGGGATATCCTTTGTAGGTAACAACATTTCTCTTGACAATCTTAGTATCTTCTCTTTGTGTTTTTGGTCACTCTGGCTATAATGTGTCTTGGAGAAGATCTTGTTGGGTTGATCCTAAGTGAAGTCCTTTGTATTTCTTGAGACTGAATCTTTGAACACCTCTCTAGGTTTAGAAAGTTTTCTTCTAGGATTTAATGTAATAGATTATCAATGCCCCTATTAGTCTCCTCACCTTCTGGGATACTGATTATCTGGATGTTTGGATGTTTAATAGTATCTGGTTTTTCTTGTATATTATTCTGATTTTGGGGGTCTATTTTCTCAGTCTTGGTGGTAGATTTTACAAGTCTAGCAATTCTGTCTTCTACATCTGAGATTCAATTTTCTGTATGATGTAGTCTGCTTTTAATACTTTCAAAGGCAGTTTTGACTTCCTGTATTATAGACTTCATCTCAAACAGGTCTATTTGTTTCTTTTTTATGGTGTATATTTCCTCTTTCAGCTCTCATAAGAACTTCCTCACTTCCTGGAATTCATCAATTTTTTTCTTCTGTTATTCATTGTCTCTCTTCTCTTCCATCTCTGTTAGCTTTGTCACTATGAATATTCCAAATTCTTCATCAGTCATTTCCATGCGTTTCTAGAGATCTAGTACCTTTCATTCCTAGAGTAATGAAAGTGTTCTGCTGAGTAGTCACCCTAGAAAAGCATAAAGGACAGGCCAAAAGAAGACTGAGAGGTGAGATCTAGTGCTTTCAGAGATAAGAGCAATGAAGATGTTCTGCTGAGAAGTCACCCTGGTAGAACCCCCTTGGTCCTTTTCTCTCTGTCTCTTTCTGTCTCTCTGTCTCTATCTTAATTTTTTTTTAATTTTTCTTTTTTAAAGTTTTTAAGGTATTTTCTTGGCTCTGAAATCCTCTTTTATCTTGATAATAATTCCCTACCTTTTCCCCCTCCCATCTAGGAAAAGCATAAAGGGCAGGCCAGAAGAAGACTGAATCCGCCATGAGAGTTGAGATCTAGTGTTTTCACACACCACATGGTTTTAATTTTTTGTTTTCTTAAATTAACTAAGAAATATTTTTTGTTCATTTGCTTTATCATTTTTTCCTCTTTTTTGTTTCTCTCTTTCTCTGTTTTCTTATCCTTTTTCTTCTACCTCATCACTTTACTACTCAACCTCCATGCACTGAGTGTCTAGACAAGTCTAAGTGCATAGTAACCAAGCATCTGAATACTATTAGGTCCTCATATTCCTCAATTTCCACTGAATCTGCAACACAAAGGGAGAACAATGGAACGCCAAAGAGTTTGCAGACCACCTCCTCCTGTGCTCCTCTGATCGCTCAGATTGAACTTCTAGAAATTAGGAAGAAATGAATAACTCATGTGATGACTAGAAATCACTGCAGAAGCACAAGAAATATGAGAAACCAAGAAAATACCTCTCCCCAAGGGAAAGACATTTGGTATTATTAAGTTTGGACGTACAATGCCTCTTTTTCATAGTCTGGTTTGCTTTGCTTAGCAGTCAATTTTCCATATGCATCCACTCTCTATCATATGTCAGGGTCTCATTGTTTTTCATGGCTGAATAGTATTCCATAGTGTATATGTCCCACACTTTCAATTCATTCATCTGTTCATGGACATTTAGGTTGGTTCCATGTCTTAGCTTGTCTGGAAGTGAATAATGCTGCAATAAACAAGGACGTGCAAGTGTTTTTCTGACTTAGTACTTTCCTATCCTTTGGGTAGATATCCAGGAATGGAACTGCAGGGTTATATGGTACTTCTATTTGTAGGTGTTTGAGGAATCTCCATACTGTTATCCACAATGGCTGTAGCTAGTTCTATTTGTAGGTGTTTGAAGAAGCTCCATACTGTTATCCCCAATAGCTGTACTAATTTGCATTCCCATCAACAGTGTAGGAGATTTCCTTTTTCTCCATAGCCTTTATTTATTTATTTTTTTATCTTAGCCATTCTAACTGGGGTTAGGTGGTATCTCATTGTGGCTTTGATTTACATCTCCCTTATGATAAGGAATATTGAGCATTTTTTTCAAATGCTTTTTGGTTATTCATAGGTCCTCCTTAGAGAGTTCTATGTTCAGCTCATTTTTCCACCTTTTAATTGTGTTGATCATCTTTTTTTGGGTGAGTTGCTTGAGTTCCCTATATATTCTGGTTATCAATTTCTTATCTGACACGTAACTTGCAGATATATTCTCCCATGCTGAGAGTTTTCAATTCACTCAAATTATTGTTTCTTTAGCTGTTCAGAAGCTTTTTAACCTGATGTAATCCCATTTGTCTATTTTTGGTATTATCGCCTGTGCTTTGGGAATCTTATTTAATAAATATTTGCCTACTCCAATGTCCCCAAAAGTTCCCCCTGTGTTTTCCTGAAGTAGTTTTATATTTTGAGGTTTGAGGTTTACATATTTTATTCACTTGAAGTTGATTTTTGTTAGCAGTGAGAGATAGGGATCCAGTTTCATCTTTCTGCAGGTGGATACCCAGTTTTTCCAGCAACATTTGCTGAAGAAGTTTTCTTTTCCTCATTGGATTGTCTGGTGCCCTTTGTCAAAAATCAGATGACTATATGTTTTAGAGTTTATTTTCCAGGTCTCTTTTCTGTTCCATTGGGCTACATGCCTGTTTTTGTGTCAATATTATGCTGTTTTGATTATTACACTTTTGTAATATATTACGGAGTCAAGGAGTGAGATGCTTCCTACTCCACTCTTCTTGCACAGTATTGTTTGGCAATGCATGGTATTTTATGATTCTAGACAAATTCTATTATTGTTTTTTTCTAGATCTATGAAGAATATTCCTGGTAATTTTACTGTAACTTCAGTAAATTTGTAAATTAATTAGGGTAGAATTGACATTTTGGCTAGATTAATACTTCCAAACTAAGAACATGAAATATCTTTTAACTTTTTTGTGTCATTTTCACCTTTTTGCTTTGTTGTTTTTTTTTCCTGCTTTTCTTTGTAGAAGTCTTTGACTTCTTTGGTTAAGTTTACTCCTAGGTACCTTATACATTTTGTGGTTATTGTAAATGGGATGACTTTCTTCAATTCTACCTCGGTCGGTTCAACATTGGTGTATAGAAATACTATCAATTTTTTGTATTGATTTTTGTATCCTGCTACTTCACTATATTCATTTATCATTTCCAGGAGATTTTTTGCAGATTATCTTGGATTTTCTATATACATAATCATGTCATCTGCAAGAAGAGATCATTTCATTTCTTCTTTTCCTATTTAGATGACTTTTATTTTTTTCCTCTTCCCTGATTGCATTGGCAAGAACTTCCCATACTATATTAAAGAGGACTGGAGAGAGTGGATAGCCTTGTTTTGTTTCAGATTTGGGGGGAAAAGCTTTAGCTTTTCCCTATTCAGTACAATGTTAGCTATTATTTTGTCATAGATGGCTTTTATTGTGTCAAGAAATGTCCCTTCTATGCCAATTTTGCTGAAAGTCTTAATCATAACAAGATGTTGTCTTTTATAAAATGCTTTCTCTGCATTGATCAATATGATCATATAATTTTGATATTTCTTTCTCTTAATATGATGTACCTCATTACTGATTTTCCATATGTTGAACCACCCTTGTATCCTTGGAATAAGCCCTACCTGGTCATGGTGTACAGTAATTTTTATGAGTTGTTGGATACAATTTGCTACTATCTTGTTGAAAATTTTTGCATCTATATTCATCAGAGATAATAGTCTGTAGTTTTTTTCTTTTTTGTCATATCCATGTCTGTTTAGGGTATGAGGGTGATGGAGACTTCATAAAATGAATTTGGGAGGGTTTCTTCCTTTTGAATCTTTAGAAATATTACAAGTAGAATGGGGTTAGCTCTTTAAAACTTTTGTAGAATTCAGATATGAAGCCACTGGGTCCTGGATTATATCTTGGAAGATCTATTGGTGACTCTATCTCATTGCTTTATTTGGGTCTATGTCTTCCTAATTCTTTCTTTCTTTCTTTTTTTTTTTTTTTTTTTTTTAGAGGTTTTTGCTATAGGGCGCATGTGCTCGCCAGAAAGACAGAAAGAGACAGAAAGCAAGAAATCACCTCCCGGGGGATGGCCATATCGCAATCCCTTCTCCTCCCTTCTCCTCTCGGGATCTTGAGCATGCATGCACACACGCCTGGTGTGAGTTTAAGCCACTGGGTCTGGGACTCAAACCGTGGTTGACTACATGGGAGCCCAGTGACATAGCCATCACACCAACTGCTGTTCCCTAAGTCATAGTACACTTTGGTTTTTGGTGTAAAGTCACTCATAGTATTCTTTAATAATCTTTTGAATTTATATCTGTTTTAGCATAGTCTGTTTCATTGAGAATTTGATTTCTCTGGTTCCTTTCACTCTTCTTATTTAATTAGTGGTGTGTCAATTTTGTTTATTTTTTCAAAGAACCATGTTTTAGTTTCATCTGTTTTCTGTACAGGTCATTTATTTCTCTCTTTTTTGCTTTTTTCTTTCTTTTTTTTTTTTTTGAGAGGTTTCTGCTAGGTGGTGCTGCACTCGCCAGAAAGACAGAGAGACAGAGAGATAGAAAGCGAGAAATAACTCCCCAGGGGGGATGGCCACACAGCAATCCCTTCTCCTCCATTCTCCTCTAGGGATCTTGGGCACTCACTCACACGTGCCTGGCGTGAGTTTAAGCCACCGGGTCCGGGACTTGAATCGCTGTTGATTACATGGGAGTCCGGCGACATAGCCATTACTCTAACTCCTGGTCCTCAGTTTATTTATTTCTCTATTTCATTTTTTTCCACTCGAATCTTTATTATTTCTTTTCTCCCGGCATTTTTGGGGTATTTTTGTTGTTTTTCCTGTTCCTTCAGGTGTGTTGTTAGGTTGTCTATTTGCCACATTTCCATCTTTTTCTTATGTGCACTGATTGCTTTGAAGTTCCCTCTTATGTATGTTTTTGCTGTGTTCCATAGGTTATGGAAACTCATGTATTCATCATTGATTTCAATGAATCTTTTTATTTCAGTCTTAATTTCTTCAGTGATTGCGAAGTCATTCAGAAGTAGCTTATTTAGTTTCCATATGTTTATATATTTTCTAGTTTTAATTATATCATAATCAGAGAAGATGCTGGATATAGTTTCTGTGCCTTTGAATTTGTAAAGGCTTGTTTTGTGGTTGATTATCAAAAATATTCCATAAGGGGGTTAGAAAAAATGTATATTTTGTCATTGTTAGGTGGAAGGTTCTAAAGATATCTGTCAAGTCCATTCAATTTATGGTATAATTTAGATCCTGTATCTTCACTTATCTTTTGTCTACATGATCTGTCTAAGGGAGATAGTAGGGAATTGAGATCCGCAATGATTAGTGTGTTGCAGTCTCTCTCTCCTTGTAGATTTAGCAATCTTTCTTTGGGTGCTTCCAAGTTGGGTGCATAGATATTTTAAGTCTTATATCCTCTTGGTCAATTAACCCTTTTAGTATTATATGGTGTCCTTATTTATCTCTTCTTACAGCCTTTGTCTTAAAGTCTATTTTGTCTGAAATCAGTATTGTTACCCCAGCATTTTGTTGGTTTCTGTTTGTATGGAATACCTTTTTCCAGAACTTCATGTTTCGTCTTTATCCATGAGGTGTATTCTTGTAGGCAGTAGAGGGTTTCTGTTCTTTTATGTATTCTGGCAGTCTGTGTCTCTTAATTGGAGAATTTAATCTGTTAACATTCAATGTTATAGATATTTGTGGACTTTTCTCTATCATTTTTTAGCCATTTTCTTGGTTGATTATAGTTCTCTTATTTCTATATGTCTCTTTTTAGTTTTCCTGATATAGTACTCCCTTCAGTACTTCTTAAAGAGCTTGTCTAGTGTTGGTAAATTCTTTCAGGTTTTGTTTTACTGAGAATATTTTCATCTTTTCCTCACACTTGAAGAAAAGTCTTGCCAGGTATAGTATTCTTCATTGAAATAGTTTTTCTTTTAGCATTTTGAATATATTTTCCCATTCTTTTCTAGCCTGCATTGTTTCAGATGAGAGGTTTTGTTTTAGTTTCATAGTATAATATTTGTGAGTGACTCAAAGTTTCACACTTGCTATTTTTAGAATCTTGTCTTTTAAGATTACCGTTCTGGCTATGAAGTGTCGTAGGGTGAACCTTCTTACATTGATTCTATTTGCGGTCCTTTGTATTTCTTTGTTCTGTATGTCTGAATAACTCTTCTATCCCCTTGTCTGATTCTTCACCTTCTAGAATTCTCATTATTCAGATATTTGGGGGTTTAATGATGTCTAGTATTTCCTGTATGTTTTTTTTTATTTTGAAATTCTTTTTGGTGGTTTTATCTAAGTCAGTTGTTTTGTCCTTTAGACCAGAAATTCTATCTTCTACATGGTCTACTCTGCTCTTAATACTTTCCAGGGAGGTTTTATTCTCCTGTGATAACAGTTTTCACTTCTTGAAGTTTTGTTTGTTTCTTTTTTATGTTGTCTATCTCCTCTTTCACTCATGGAAAGACCTCCTCATCTCCTGAAGTTCAATGTCTCTTTTCTCTTGCATGTCATAGATTTTTGGTACCATGAATTTTCCAAATTCTTTTTCTGACATGTTGATAAATTCTTCTTTTTTTTATTTTTCCATGATTGGAGATGGGTTACTATGTTCTCTTATTGAAAACATATTTCCTGGTTTTCTCATATTTGAGGATCTTCTGCAATTTTTAGTCATTTGGTGATGTATTCCCTTTTGTCTAATTCTTTGGAAATGATTTTGGCAGCTGAGATCTCATGTGCATCCCTTTCCTGTGAATTACTTCTGTGCCATTTTCTCTCTTCTATGGTGTTTGCCAATGTGGTGTCCACAGAAGGAGTTTTGGACTCAGATTTGTGAAGAGGATTTCTCCCTTTTTGCTTTCTATCTCTGCACCTAGGAGGTGAATTTGGGAGACAGGTGTGTGGCATGGACTGGTCAATCTTACCCCTGGTCCATGACTGAGCAGGGGCCTTCAAATGGAGATGTCTGCTTAAGAGGCCTGAAGTTCCCCTGTTCTCTGTGGGTGAGACTTTGTATTTTAAACATTTGTCCCTAAAATATTTACAATTATTCACTTGAGTTTTTTATGGTAGCTGATTTAAAATCTGTCAGATAATTCCAACATGCATATCCTCATTCTATTGATGTTTGTTAATGGTCTCTTGCCATGCAAGTTGAGATGTTTCTAGTTCTTTATATGCTTAGTAATTTTGGATATATCCTAAACATTTTTAATATGATATTTTAAGATTGTAGATCTTGTTTAAATTCTATGTAAAATGTTGATATTTCTGCTTTAGCAGTTAATCTGATTAGGTTTAGGCCACAAGTTCCCACCTTCCTTCTGTGGGTTGAGAGTCCAATGTTTGTTCTTTTTTAAAGCCACTGTAGTGTATTTGGATCTTTTTGGTCTATGTGAATCATTACATGGGTTCATTAGAACTTGCACAGATGTCTGTCTCTTAGCTGAGTTCTCAGATTCTTTAAAATGCCAATTCAGACCTGACCCACACATACACAGGTTGTCAGTTCACACTCAGGAGCACATAAATCAACATTATGGTGTCACCATATGACAACCACATGTTCAAAGAACTAGGTCTACCTGAAAACATGCTGGGTATACATGTAGGCACCCACAATTCTGAGTAGCCTGGGGGAAGAGGAAGGGGGTTGTGTGGTTAAAAGACCCTGTTGATGGTAATATTCTCTCTCTTCTCTGTTTCATGTACACACCAGCTGTCTCCCATCCAAAGAAAAGTAACTTATATGCTCCACTCTCTTCTGACCAGTTTCATCTAATAGACATTATGGGTTTTCTCTCCGTATTCATTCCTAAAAGTTCCCATTGCTATAACTTGTTGCTATGACTGTATGATTGCTTGCGAATTAGAGTGTGAGAAAAGAAAAAAAAAATAGGAAAAAAAGGGAGGATTTCCTCCCTCTTTCTGAGTTATACAAATTCCTGTTCTCACTTCTTGAGCCAGAACTAAGAGGCTTCCCCTGGCTCTCCATCTATACAACAATTCTCACTTCCAAGTTTCTGACTGGATTATGTTTTCCCTAGAGAATTCCAGGAGGAAAAAAATGTAGAAAACTCATCATTAGTTTCCTGCTTCTTTAATTACTGGTGTTTGACTCTATTATGCTTGCTGCTATTTTTTTTTTTTTTTTTTTTTTTTTTTTTTTTTTTTTTTTGGAGAGGTTTTTGCTATAGGGCGCGTGTGCTCACCAGACAGACAGAGACAGACAGAGAGACAGAAGGCAAGAAATCACCTCCCAGTGGGGATGGTCACGCTGCAATCCCTTCTCCTCCATTCTCCTCTTGGGATCTTGGGCATGCACGCTCACGCGCCCAGCATGAGTTTTAAGCCACCAGGTCTGAGACACAAACCACGGTCGACTACGTGGGAGTCTAGCGACATAGCCATTACGCTAACTGCTGGTTCCCGCTATTACTTTTCAATATTCTCAGAAAGGGCATATCCTAGATGGTGCAGTCAGTAGCTTACTGAACTGTAATTCAGGAAGCTATTTGGACAAATGTGGGTTAGGATCCCCCAGACTGGTTGACTCAAAATATGTCAGGTGCAAATGTGTCTCCCTAAAATTTTGATGAGCTGAATGACTGAGGAAAGGGGATTGTAACATGACAAAACTGTGCTGAGGATACTTCCTGTCTGTCTCTATCTCACATGCACACACACACTCTCTCTATTATGAATAAAATTTTAAAAAACTGAAAAGAATTTTAAAGAATTCTCAAATAGCTGTGCTATGCATTCTATTCAGGTTTTATTATTGTGTTCAATGAGAGACAAAGGGTGGCAGATACTTAACCATCCTAACTAGAACCATAATCTTAAAATTGAATTTTAAATAAATTATGGTGGTTGTGTGGAAGATAAATTTGAGAGGACCAATTAAAGATAGGGATATCTGTTAGAAAACTACTAAAGTAATCCAAGAAACAAATGAGATCTCAAATCTGGGCAGTGCCAGGAGAAAATATGATGAGAATTTGAATTCAATAAATATTTCAGAAGTAAATTGGCAAGATGTAATGATATTGAACTCTTATAATGTTGTAATTGAAACATTTAAGTCTGAGACATGAGAATCTAGAATTAAAGTTAGAGATCAAAGATTTAAAAAAATCAGATGACTGATCGATTGGTTATTAGGCAGAGTCTAGATGAACTCCCAAGTATCTAATTTGGGTGAATGGAAAAATGGTGAGGAAGATAGAGAATATATAAAATAGAACCATATTAGCAGGAAGAAAAATTCAACTTTGGACATGTTCAGTGTGAGGTAATTGTGTGACATTCAGGTGGATATGCCCAACAGAAGGTAAATATAAGCCCAAACTTAGGGTCACAGGTTTGTGCTGAAGACCAAATCTCCAAACAATTAGCCTCTTGGATTCCTATTCAAACACTTTTTTTTTCTTCAATGCCTCGATCAACTCACAGAGTATCCTCTTTCCTCTACAACTTCATGGCACCTGTAGCAATGTCTGTGGTAGAATCCACCCTGGTTCATTGCAGCATTTTGTCTGTCTCCTTCCCTTGTTGAATTGCAGAGCACATTGTGTGTTTTATGGTAACCCACATAGGTTAGAAAAGCAGAAAAGGCTTTGTTGTCCAGTTTTTCCAGTTACTGACTCATTCCATGAACTCATATAAGTAAAACATTGCTTTAGAAACTTTTTTGTTTCCTTTTTTATTTTTTTGTGCTCTGAGGTCTCAGGCAGTGGGCAAGAGACAGTGGGAGCAAGCATAGTCCCAGTCAAACTTCAGCTGGGGCCAGACCCCCACCTACAGCCCAGAGTAGGAGTAATTATGCATTTAATTTTTTTCAAAATATATTTGCACCAAAGTAAATTTTTTTCATGATATGCATTCTTTGAACTTTTTGCAAATCCCTCACATTTCTTCAAACACCAAGGTTTTCTCTCTGAAATATGAACCTGTCATTGTCACCATTCTGCTGAATGCTTAATTTCATCTTTCTGTGAACTTTCTCAAGTCCACTCTTAAGTGATTGTTGAAACACTGAACCTGGGGAGACTCTTTAGGAAAGTATCATAATTACAAATAAACATGCCATACAGAAACCTGCACACAAATGTTTATAACATCTTTATTTAAAATCTCAAAAAACTTGAACTAACAAAGATGTCTTTTAACAGACGAATGAATAAATGGTTGTTAGTACTCCATAAAATATAACATCATTCAGAAATAGAAAGAAATGAGCTATCAAGCCCCCCCCATAGGAAAATGTGTATGTGTATAGCTATGTGAAAGAAGCCAAGATGAAAGGCTACATACTATATGGTTGCAACTTAATAACATTCTAGAAAAGGCAAAACTATAGATACAGTAAAATATTGATTCCCCTGGGGCTTGGAAGGGATCTGGTAGGAATGAATAAGGGGAAGCACAGGCAATTCCAAAACCATTGAAACTATTGGTGGTGAAACTATTCTATATAACATAGAGTTAGATATAAGACATTATGTATTTGTCAAAATCCATAGAATTTACAATGCACAGAGAGCCTTAATATAAACTGTGAACTTTAGTTCATGATAATTAAACAATATTGATTTATTGACTGTAACTAATGTGCCTCACAAAGTGCTAATAATAGGGGAAACTATGAGGAAAGAAAGTTCTCCCGAGAGTAGCAATAAAGCTAGTGAGATTGCACTCAGTTTGAAAGGAATTTACAAGGAGGAAGTACATTTGCATAAAAAAGAGGGAGATTGGAGTACAGGCTTCAGATTTTTTTTCATATCAATAATTATAACTATGCAGAAAAATAAATTGAAGAACATGGATGAATCAATAGTGACCCTAGAAGAGGGTCTATTCTATTTTCATTTAATACTTTAACTTAATTTGATATAATAGATACTACTATTTTGGCTAGGAATCTATTATATAACATTTTCTAGTATATAATATATTGTCTCCTATTTTATAGACAGATTCTCATATGTATAAAAAATTATTACCTTTAAGACAATGTCCACAGTATGCTTGCTCTGGAATAACTTGGGCTACGTGCTAGAAATTCAGTGTTACATGTCCCAATAAATACTTCTGAAATTAAGTATCAAATTCAAAACAGTATAGTATTGGCACAAGAACAGGCTGGTAGACTTGTGGAACAGCATTGAGAACCCAGAATAAAGCCCTAAAGCATACAGCCAATTGACTTCTTTATTGCTAATTAAAAGTTTTTATAATTATTATTTTTATATATTCAACCACTCTACATTATTTACCTTGTAAAGATAATTTATCCAACATGAAATACACCTCAGATTAGTTCTGTTGAAAATACTATACATGTCACCATTAACAGGTAATAAAATATTTGTGTTCCACAAATGTCTTACCTATCTTTACTCCCTAATTACCTTCCCTATGCTCTTCCCCTCTTCCACATTGTCTCTGATGTCCATAACTATTTTCAAGGCTTTTATGTCCTCCAATCTTTCAGTCTCTTCCACTAAGTGTAGTCTATATATGTCAAGTGGAGACATAAAATGTCTGTCTTTCATAGCCTGACTCGCTTCACTCAGCAATAAATCTTCCACATTCATGCTCTTTCTATCAAATACCAGGGTCTTGTTTTTGTTTTGTTTTGTTTTGTTTTGTTTTGTTTTGTTTTGTTTTTTATGGCTGAATAGTATTTCATGGAGTATATGTGCTACACTTTAATCCTTTCATTTGTTCATGGTCATTTGGGTTGGCCCCATGTCTAAGCAATTGTGAATAATGTTGCAGTAAACATTGATGTGCAAGCACTTTGCCAACTGAGCATTCTCCTATCCTTTGGGTAGATACCCAGGAATAGAATTGTTGGATCATATGGTTGTTCTGTTTGTACATCTTTGAGGAAGCTCCATATTGTTTTCCACAGTGACTGGATCAATTTACATTCCCACCACCAGTGAAAGAGAGTTCTTTCACTGCATCCCCGCCAGCACTTTTTATTTTATATTTTTTTTACTCTTTGCCATTCTGACATGGATTAGGTAATATCTCATTGTGATTTCTTTTTGTTGTTGTTGTTCTTTTATATAGTGTATATTTTATTAGTTTGTACTAATACATTCTCATATTACAAAAGCAATTTAGCAGAAGAGTCTTCCTGTTGATATTTGAATCATCTGAATAACACAAACAGAACTATACATTTTTTAAAAATTCTCATTAGGGTAACAAAACAAAACAAAAAGACAAGTTAAACAACTAAAAAAATTTCTGTTCTTACAGGTGGACATTGAAGTGGACCTAATTCAGTTTTCTTTTTAAAAGACTTCAGAGACAAAAGGCAGCTTAAACCTAATAAAAATGAATAAAAATATTGTTCACTAAACTACTGGTCTCCACTCCATTTTATGTTTTCTGTTGTTTTGATGCAGGTTCTTTCATGACTGTTTCTTCTCTTGCTCTTTTCACTGGTCGAGTTGATGGTTCATATTCATCAAAGTCATCATCACTATCGAATTTGGTTATCTTGCCCTGAAACTGTACTTTTGCTTTAGCAGACGCAGGCTGAACAGCTTTATTTCTTTTTCCTTTAAATTTGCAACCTTTTGACTTCCATTTGTTTAGGGATTCTTTTTCAATGCTGCTTTTTCTACCTCTCCTTCTAGTACTTCCCAAGTGATTGCTTTGTTCCTTAATTGTAGGTTACCATTATTTGCATCTTTGGCTTTTTTCTAGGGTTTTCTTGGCTTTTTCTTTTCTTTTTTTTTCTTTGGAGAGGTTTTCGCTATAGGGCGCCGTGCGCTCACCAGACAGACAGAGAGAGACATAGAGACAGAAAGCAAGAAATCACCCCCTGGGGGGATGCACAATCCCTTCTCCTCCATTCTCCTCTCAGGATCTTGGGCACGCACGCACACGCGCCCGGCGTGAGTTTTAAGCCACCGGGTCCGGAACGCGATCCGCGGTTGACTACGTGGGAGTCCAGTGACATAGCCATTATGCTAACTGCTGGTTCCCTTGGCTTTTTCTTTAAACATAATTATGCCCTCTTTTGCTCCTCTGATACAATCTATCCATTTTATTTCACCATGATTTGAGAAAAGGATGTGCAAATCTTCTCTACAGGTCTGATCATCTAAGTCACCCGAAAATTTCAGCAAGCATCCAATCTTTTCAACTAGAGATTTGATCTCAGCATCTTCTGCTAACTTCTGTTTTTCTTCTTGCTCTCCTGAAAGCCAGGAGTGGTGGCAGTGGCAGTGGTGGTGGTGTTGGTGGTAATGTTGGCGGTGGTGGTGGTGTGAGCATGTAGTCCCAGCTACTCGGGAGGCTGAGGCAGGGGGATCGCGAGTTTGTGGCCAGCATGGGGCATGTGGGGAATATAGCGAGGTCCTGTCTGAAAGAGCCTGGCATGGTGGCGCGTGCCTGTTGTCCCAGCGATTCGGGAGGCTGAGGTAGGAGGATCGTGACATAGTGTGACCCTGTTGTTTAGCTCTTAATTTTGCTTCTATTTTATGCTGTCTTCTTTCTGCATTTTTTTTTTTTTTGCAAAGTGATCTTCCTTTAAAAGTATTAACATCTCTGTGCCTTTGTGCTTCTGACCAGGAGTCTCTACAAACTTCTTTGCAGATGCAATGTTTTCAAACACAGCAAATATTGATCCCTTAAATGCTTTCTGCAATGTTCTTCTCATCTGAACATTTAGTATTTCACCTTTACCTTCTAACCATTCCTTTATATCATCAAGGGTTGCATCTGTTGGGAAGCCTTTAATATAAACAGATCTGTTTTTAAAATCATTTTTATACTTATCAGTCACTTCAGGGAAGGGTTTGCTTGGAGACTTCCTGATTTTAGTTTTATCTTCACTGATTTCCATGAGTTCTGCCTTGGATTTGCCTCAACGCTTCCACTATTACATTAAAGTCTGTCATTAGACGGTTTAACCTGTTGCATTTTATCATTACCTCCAAAGGTACCCAATCTTCATCCAGTTTTATCTGTTCCTTTAAAATCTTGTCCCGCAGCAGGAACCAGCAGTTAGCATAATGGCTATGTCGCTGGACTCCCACATAGTCGACCACAGTTCGAGTCCTGGACCTGGTGGCTTAAAACTCACGCCAGGCGTGTTAGCGTGCGTGCCCAAGATCCTGAGAGGAGAATGAAGGAGAAGGGATTGTGGGGTGGCCATCCCCCCTGGGGCATGATTTCTCACTTTCTGTCTCTCTGTCTCTCTCTGTCTCTCTGGCAAGCGCACACGCTTTATGGCAAAAACCTCTCCAAAAAAACTTATCCTGCAGCAAATTGAATTCTCCAAAATAATACTCAATCTGATGACAGACTTTGGCCTCCATTTTTTCATTATCACCATTTTCAGCCATTGTGGCTATCTTTAGGGCCAGGTCCCGCAGAGGCGTCCCACAGGCTCACTAACAGCCACTGCAATGTCTCCACTTCCCAGTGACACTCGCTGGCCTAGTGTGTTCCCTCATTGTGGTTTTGAGCTGCATCTCCTTTATGATGAAGAATATTGAACATTGGTTTATGTATTTTGTCTGTTTGTATGTCTTCCTTAGAGAGTAGTTTATTCAGCTCCTTTTCACATCTTTTAATTGGGTTAATCATTTTTTCCAGGTAAGCCTCTTGAGTTTCCTGTGTATTCTGGTTTTCAGCTCTTATCTGGGGCATAGTTTACAAAAATACTCTCCCATTCCGAGGGTTGTCAATTCACACTACTTACTGTGCCCTTTGCTGTGCAGAAACATCATAATCTGATGTAATCCCATTTGTTTATTTTTGGGATGATTGCCTGTACTTTGGGGGTCTTACTTAAGAAGTATTAGCCTACCCCAATATCTCCCAAATTTTCCCCAAAGTTTTCCACTAGTTTCCTAAGTTTGAGGTCTTAGGTTAAGATCCTATCCATTTTGAGTTGAATTTTGTTAATGGTGAGAGAGAGATAGGGGTTCAGATTTATCTTTCTATAGGTGGATACCCAGTTTAACCAGCACCATTTCTTTTTTCTTTCTTTCTTTCTTTTTTTTTTTTAGAGATTTTCACTATAGGGCGTGTGTGCTCGCCGGACAGACAGAGAGAGACATAGAGACAGAAAGCCAGAAATCACCCCCAGGGGGGATGGTCACACCACAATCCCTTCTCCTCCATTCTCTTCTCGGGATCTTGGGCACGCACGCACGCCCAGCGACAGCACCATTTCTTAAAGAGGTTTCCTTTTCCCACTAGGTCGACTGGTACCCTTTGGCAAAGATAAGTTGTCTGTATGTTTTGGGGTTTATTTCTGGGATCTCTATTCTGTTCCATTGGTCCACCTATCTGTTTTTGTGCCAATACCATACTGCTTTGATTATCACAGCTTTGCAATAAATTTTGGGGTCAGTGAGTGAGATGCTGCCCACTCCACTCTTCTTGTGTAGGATTGCTTTTGCTTTACAGTCTTTTATGATTACAGACAAATTCTTTTTTTTCCTTTATTTATTTTAAAAATTATTTACATTTAATCACTTGTCTTTACAGTATAATTTCTTTTTCCAGCACAAATACCATGCATGTTGGTCAAGACAAAGATATTGCTATATACATTATCATCAGCAAATAGCTTCTCATTTTTGTCAATTAAGCATACTTTTATCAGTTTTTCCCTTCCACTTTTCCATCCCTCCCTTATTACTTAACTTTTCTCCTCCACATTTTATTCATTCACAAAAGATTTTTAAGTATGGACAAAGCTAGAATCTAGTGATAAGTTCACTGTAATTTTCTTCTAAAACATTTTTTTCTCTCTCCATTCTCCACTAAAGAGAGGTATAAACTAGCTTATTTGATGCCCCCCCCAAATTAGGTTAATCTCAATTTGGTCTGTTATTTGCACAAAGTCCCACAAGAATTCAATTTCTGATACAAGGCAACAGATACTATTGTATTCTTGAACTTATGCAAATAACCATTTTGCCACAAAATAAGAATTCTCAAAGATATTTTCCAATTGCAAAGGGGTCAATAAGTGAGAAAAATTTAAGTTTCAATTAAAAAATTATTTTTTAATAAATTGCTGAACCTATCAACAACTCAAAAGAAAACCCAAATCCTTAAATCTGGTAGACAAAACATAGAAGAAAATTAGTAATGTTTTAGGAAAAAAGTCACAGAATTTTATTTTACCACTTCAGTCTTGTATAATCTCTCTTTTGTTGAATTTGCAGTGTTACTGTGGTCCGATCTTTCCATTATCATTTGACATTCTTATTTATATTTCATAACAAATCCCTACCATTAAATTGGCCTTTTTCTTGGTCATTTTTGGTTCTCTTATTTGTCTGTCTTTAGTTTTCCTGGGATAGCACTCCTTTCAGTACTTCTTGGAGAGCTGGTCTGGGATTGGTAAATTCTTTCAGGTTTTGTTTATCTGAGAATGTTTTTGTCTTTTTTTCCCATGTGAGAGATAATCTTACTGGGTATAGTATTCTTGGTTGAAAATGGTATCTAGTATTACTCATATATTATTCTCATTTTGGAGTGTTATTTTCTGTTTTTTTGGGGTGAATTTTTCTAGGTCAGAAGTTCAGTCTTCTACATCAGAGAGTCAATCTTCTGGATGATCTAATCTGCTTTTAATACTTTCAAAGAAGGTTTTAATTCCTGTATTACAGCCTTAATCTCTAACAGATCAATTTGATTCTTTTCCCATTTATCTGCTTTTACATTTTCCACAAACATTTACTTTACATATCACAGAATTTTTGCTCATACTCCATAGTCGTTGACAGTTAATAAACAACTTTCAAAATTTCATAATACTGAATTTTAGAGATAATGTTCAAAATACTTCTTATAATTCTGTATAATTTTGTCTGTGACTCTATAACAACAAAAAAAGGATGGTTTTTAAATATTTTTGAGAAAATATTTACATGTAAACTACTCAAGTTGTTCAAAAGTAAATGCCCGTCACACTAGTCACACATAAACCTTCTCAATTCAGTCCTACCTACCACGTATTCTGTGATATACCATCTGCTAGAAAAAATCAGTCTCTTTTTCTTCCTTCAAAATCTTTCTCAAGATAATTCTCTGATGTGGCTGCTCTTTTGCAATCTCTATTAACTGCAATGCTGGGCTGGAAAAGTCCAGGTCATTTTATGTTGTAAATTCTTTCATATATCTTCTCTAATCCCCTCTGCCAGGGAAAACTATTCATGGGGCCAGGCCATCCTTCTAAGAGCTTCTGTTGGCTTACTTGAGATCCACCTTAGTTCCATACTTTTCTGATTAATCTTCAGGTATGACATTCCCTGTCCAATAATGAGCTTTTCCAACTTCAGATTCAATGCACCAAGCATTATTGAACTTATGCAAATAACCCTTCTGCCACAAAATAAGAATACCCCCAAATGTTTCCAATTCAAGAGGGGTCAGGAAAGAAGAAAAGTTTGTTTCTATTTAAAGAGACAAACAAGAAAAATATTTTAACAAATTGCTAAACCCATTAACAAATAAAAAAAGTAAAATGTTTAGATTGAGAAAACAAAGCATAGTAAAAAAAAATCAGTAATGTTTTACTCAAAAGTCATAAAATTATATTTTGCCAGTTCAGTTTTATATTCAGACTCTCTTCTGTTGAATATGCAGTGTTACTGTGGTCCAATCTTTCCGTTTAAATCCTGGAAGTTAACATTCAACATTATTATTGATATTTCTTGTCCCTAGCATTAAATTGATCATGTTCCTGGTTGCCTTTTGTTCTCTTCTTTTTGTATGTGTCTTTAGTTTTCCTGGTAGAGCACTTCTTTCAGAACTTCTTGAAGATTGGGTCTGCTATTGGCAAATTCTTTCAGGTCTTGTTTATCTAAGAATGTTTTTATTCTTTCTTTCCATATGAAAGTTAATCTTGCTGGGTATAGTATTCTTGGTTGAAACTATTTTTCACTTAACACTTCGAATATATTTTCCCATTCTTTCCTTGCTCACATTGTCTCTGATGAGAGGTCTGAGGTTAGCCTAATGGAATAACCTTTATAAGTAGCCGGACGTTTCCCTCTTGCCAATTTTAGTACCTTGTTTTTGTCTGTAGATTTGGCCAGTCTGGCTATGATGTGATGTGCCTTGGAGATCTTCTTGGGTTTATTCTATTAGGGGAACTTTGTATTTCTTGGGTCCGGGTATTTCAATGCCTCTCTAGATTTGGAAAGTTTTCTTCCAAGATTTCATAGAATAGATTATAAATACCCTTATTAGTTTCCTCACCTTCTGGGATACTGATTATCTGGATGTTTGGTCCTTTAATGCTATCTAGTATTTCTCTTATAGTATTCTCTCCTTTTTTTGGTTATTTTCACAATTTTTTTCTGGCTGTTTTTTCTAGATCAGAGGTTTTGCCTTCAACAGCCGAGTTTCAATTTTCTGTATGGACTAATGCGCTTTTAATACTTTTTTATTTATATTTATTTATTTACATTCATTCACTATACATCATTACAACATACAAAATGAGATTTTTCCATCCAGAGTACACTGTATATTGGCTCAATCAAGCACATCAACACACATGTTATCGTCAACAAATAATTTTCCATTTCTTATTTCCTATATGTTTTGCTTTTTTTTTCCTCATCCTTGATTCCCTAGCTCTTACCCTCTGCCATCTCCCACTCACCTCCCACACTGTCTCTGGTATCTATGTTTGCTTTCTATACTGTTTCCCCCCACATTTTATTGAGTCACTAAAGATCTTCATTAATCTAAATGTTTTCATAGCAAGCACAGCTGATATATACATTTCCATGAACACAAGTCCAACTTTAGGCATAAAAAATGTGATTTCCCATCCAGAATATACTGCATAGTGGCTTAATCATGCATATTATTATCACAAATTTTCCATTTCTAGTTTCTAGAATTTTTTTTACCCCTATTTCTGACCCTCTGTCCTTTCTCACCCTCTTTTCCCACTATCTCTGGAGTCTACAATTGTCTTCCATTTCTTTCCCATTCACATTGTATTGATCATACAATTTCTTAAATAATCTAACTACTTTCAATAGCAAGTTCACTTGATACTATTGAGAAAATCAGTTTTAACTAAAATCAAAGAAATGCTAAGGAACTTTACTTAAAGCCAGGAAACAGGTTAGGATTCTGATCAAATGATAGGTGCATGAACCTATCCATATCTCAAGACAGAACACAAATCCTTACAACCAGATAACAAAGTCTATCTGTAATATTTCTTTTTCTCTGTCTGTCTCACACACTTTCACTCTTTAAATTAAAAAAAAAAGAAAATCAGCAATATTTTGGTCAAAAGTCATAAAATTATACTTCACCAATGCAGTCTCATGTACTTTATCTTCTGTTGTGGTTCAATTTTCTTGATTAAATTCTGGGGTATAATATTCAACTCCAGACTTGTCCCTACGATTAAGTTGGCCACTCTCTTAGTTTTTGAACTCTTATTTCTGTGTGTCTGTATTTAATTTTCCTGATATAGCACTCCTTTGAGAACTTCTTGAAGATCTGGTCTGGAATGGCAACCGTCATCTCTAATAGCTCCATTTGATTATTTTTTATGGTTTGTATTTCCTTTTTCAGGTCATGGAAGAACTTCAACACCTCCTGGAACTCGTTGTCTCTTTTCTTCTGCATCTTATGGAGTTCATTATCTCTCAGCTCTTGCATCTCATTGAGTTTTGTCACTATGAATATTCTGAATTCTCTTTTGGACATTTACACTAGTTATACTGTATTGTCTGTGAATGATGATGGATTGCTCTTTTCCCTTAAAGGAGAGATATTTTCTTGATTTCTTATGTTTCTTGTTCCTCTGCAGTTATTTCTGGTCATTCTGTGGCTAAATCTATCCTCCACTGTGCTTCACAATGTGGTATCCACAGAAAGATTAGGAGTTCAAATTTATGAAAAGAAATTTCTTTATTAAAGCAGAAGGTTCAATAAGCATTGAGGATTTCAATGACTCCAAAGGTATTCAGATGCTTGGCTACTGTGCACCTAGTCCTATCTAGACATTCAGTGTGTGGAGAGTGAAGCTTAAAGTGGAAAACTAAGGTTTAAAAATCTGGAAAAATACTACCAAAAAAGAGGAAAACAAAGGTTATTTTACATGTAAAGATGGGGTTTAGAGCATTACTTCCCTGAACAGGCCAGGGCATGTCTCAGCTTTAAAATGGCTTCTGAAATTAATAAGTGACAGAAAAGGTCCAAGGTGAGGATAAGTGCTTGAAGAATTTTTTTAAAAATTAAAAATTTAAAGAGAGAAAGGATGTAAAACAGACAGACAGACAGACAGAAACAGAAAGAAGACGGAGGTTGCCCTGCCTTATCTGAATATTTCGGGAGCATAGAAGATGATGTTTAGAGCATTGCTTCTCTGAACAGGCCAGGACACAGCTCAGCTTTAAAATGGCTTCTGAAATTAACAAGGGAAAGCCAAAACACATGGGACATAACAAAATCATTTTTTAAGAATTATACTATTTAATTTGATTTATTATTGTCGTTATTATTATTTAATTTGACCAGAGAAAGCCAGAGAGAGAAAGGATGGTGTTTGCCCTACCTTATCTGAATATTTTGGGAGTCTAGAAGATGTGGTTTAGAGCATCGCTTCCCTGAACAGGCCAGGCCATGCCTCAGGTTTAAAATGGCGTCTGAAGGATGACCAAAACTACATACAAAGACAAGATACTAAGATTGGCAAGAGAGAAATGGCAAGTTACCAACAAAGGATATCCCATAAGGCCGACAGCGTACCTCTCATCAGAAACAATGCGAGCAAGGAAAGAATGGGAAAATATATTCAAACTGTTAAGGGAAAAGCAATTTCAACCAAGAATAGTATACCCAGCAAGATTATCCTTCATGTGGGAAGAAAAGACAAGAACATTCTCAGATAAAGAAAACCTGAAAGAAATTACCAACACCAGACCAGGTCTCCAAGAAGTTCTCAAGAGAGTGTTATACCAGGAAAATTCAATACAGACACATCAAAATAAGAGTTCAAAAACTAAGAAAATGGCCAACTTAATCATAGAGACACATCTGAAGTTGAATATTATATTCCAGAATTTAATAGGAAAGATCGGACGACAACAGAAGATAGATTAAATACATGAGACTGGACTGGTGAAATAGCATTTTCTGACTTTTGACTAAAACATTGCTGATTTTCTTCTAATCTTTGTTTTCCAGTTTTAAGAATTGTTTTTCCTGTTTTGAGGTGCTGGTAGGTTCATATATCTACTATTTGAACAAAATCCATACATGTCTCCTGGCTTTAAGTTTTAAGTAAAGTTTCATAGTAAACTATATAGCATCAGCTAGGTGTTACCTTATAGTATATTCATTCTACTCAGAGTTTCACACCTAAAGTCAGACATGTATTCACTGATATGCACATACCAGCTAAACATGTTATTGAAAGTAGAATTAGTTAGATTATTTAAGAAACTTTGTGAATCAATATAATGTGTGTGTGGGGGAGGAATGGAAAACAACTGTAGACACCTATGATAGTGCGGGTGGAGGGTGGGAAATGGCAGAAGGTGAGAAATAGAAGTAAATATATATACATATATATAAATATAAAACTAGAAATGAAAAATTAATGATGATAACATGTATGATTAAGCCACTATGCAGTATATTTTCGATGGGAAGTCACATTTTGTATGCTATGACAATGCTCAGGGAATGAATGTAAATTAATTAATTAATTAAAAATGTTTCAAAATAAAATAAAATAAAAATTTTTTAAATGGTTTCTGAGATTAACAAGTGAAAGAAAAGGCCCAGGGTGAGAAGACTTAAGTGCTTGAAGACTTAATAAAGAAATTAAAAATTTAAAGAAATTAATTAATTAATTAAAAATGTTTCAAAATAAAATAAAATAAAAATTTTTTAAATGGTTTCTGAGATTAACAAGTGAAAGAAAAGGCCCAGGGTGAGAAGACTTAAGTGCTTGAAGACTTAATAAAGAAATTAAAAATTTAAAGAGTGATGGGAACCAGCAGTTAGTGTAATGGCTATGTCGCTGGACTCCCACGTAGTGGACCGCGGTTTGCGTCTCGGACCCGGTGGCTTAGAACTCACGCCGGGCGCGTGTGCATGTGTGCCCAAGATCCCGAGAGGAGAATGGAGGAGAAGGGATTGCGGCATGACCATCCCCTCTGGGGGGTGATTTCTCGCTTTCTGTCTCTATGTCTCTCTCTGTCTGTCTGGCGAGCGCACGCGCCCTATAGCAAAAATCTCTCCAAAATAAAAGAAAGAAAAAATTTAAAGAGTGAGCGAGAGACATACAGAGAGACAAACAGCCAGAGACAGAGAAAAGACAGAGTTCATCCTACCTTGTCTGAATATTTTGGAAGTCTAGAAGATAGGGTTTAGAGAATCACTTCCCTGAACAGGCCAGGACACTCCTTAGTTTTAAAATGGCTTCTGAGGAGACCAGCAGTTCATGTAATGGCTATGTCGCTGGACTCCCGTGTAGTTAACCGTGGTTCAAATTCCAGACCCAGTGGCTTAAACTCATGCCAGGCACGTGTGTGTGTTTGTCCAAGATCCAGAGAGAAGAATGGAGGAGAAGGGATTGTGGTGAGGCCATCTTCTCTGGGGGGTTGATTTCTTGCTTTTTGTCTCTCTGTCTCTCTCTGTCTTTCTGGGGAGTGCATGTGCCCTAACGCAGAAACCTCTTTTAAAAATGGTTTCTGAAATTCACAAGTGAAAGAAAAGGCCCAAGGTGAAGAGAAGTGCTTGAAGAGAGAGTGCTGAAGCGGGTGCAACTCCATCTTGGAGAAGCGACTCCATCTTCGAGGAGCGACTCCATCTTGGAGGAGCACCTTCATTATGAACTGTTAAATTCCTATGACTAGAAACCTGCCTTCTCCCCTTTTGTCTAAGAGTAAATAGAGTGATAACATTCTTGTTGTTCTTAAAACCCCACTCCTAGTAGTCACCTTAAGATAAGGTCCAGTCACTTGCCTGGAGCCATAAAGATTATTAAGATTCCATCGTGTTTAGTAAGATTCCATTGTGTTTAGGTAGAAATAGGACAAACCCTTAGGGATGATTAACCTATTTTTTTCTGCTTCTGTGATGCACTTTTGCTTACTTTGCTTTTACATTTGTAAAACCCTACCCACTACCCTTTCAAAACCACTGCTCTTTGTTCTTGTAATTGCCACATCCACTCAAAAAGTGAATTTTATCTCCACTCAAAAAGTGATTTTTATCTTAATAAGCTCCTTTTTCATTTCACGCAGGGCTACAGGGTTTGAGAGACATGAGTTCCCTATATGCAGCTGGCGTAGTCAATAAACTCCAATAAATTTGGCTATATCTGGATGTCCTCTTATTTCTTGCTGAGTAGACTATAACATATAGAGGTCCCAGAGAGATCTGTACCTGTCTGGTACGTGGGTGTGGCATCTTAAGGAGAGTGGCCTTGCTTGATCTGGCTGCCAACTACCCAGAGACAGCTATTGGGGAGGTGCCACCTAGGATTTCCCAGGGCCCCAGAGCTCTTCTCAGGATTGTTGACAGCTGGAAAGAGACACTGACTGCTCCTCCAAAAGGTTGTGGAGTTTTAATGTAAGACCTCTGGAGGCATTTCTTTGGGTGTTCCTGTCTTGTCCTGTTCTTTGGAAGACAAACCAGTGAGTACAGGGTTGGCAAGGGACCCCTGAAGTTCAACCTGCTGGATTGCAGGTGGCTAGGAGTCAAGGTTGCCCCCTGAAGTACAACCTGCTGGATTGCAGGTGGCTAGGCAGGGCTGCCCCCGAAAGTCCATCCTGTTGAGGAATTGAGACCAGGGTTAAAGGTCCCTGACAGGATTTGAATCCCAAGAAGTTTGGGGCATCCCTCCACAGGTGGCTGGATTCAGGACTGGCCAGACACGGTTATAGAACCCCTACTTAGGTCCCACCAGACATGCTTGGAATCCAGGGGCTAAAGGTCTGGCCCTTAAACAGTTTGTGAAAAATCAGGGTTTGAATTCCTGGAAATTTTGGGATCTTTTATGGGTTTCTTCCGCTTTTACTGTCATTTTACTTATTTTCTCCTCACCCTCTTGGAGACTATTGCTGGTTCTACCCTTCTTCTTCACCTGAGGATATCGAGCAATGGATTGTTGACCTCACATATCAAGGGGTCCTCCAGGAGTTTTATTCTGATGAAGTTGATCTTTTTGTTTTCCTTTTGTTCTTCATCTTATGATTGGTGGGAGGTAATGTAATAGCCTCTAGTATGCCTGATGTGTGAATGCCTGTGTTTGTGGTTCCACGGCTTTGGCTATGGGATCTGAGCGAGTATCAACCCACAGTTCTGTGGAGATCTCATACAGCTAAGGGTAAAATCAAAGCTGGGGGTCATAGACCATCTCTGCCTATTTGACCTGATGGTAAGTTTATAACCAGTTACCAAAGCTAAGAGGCTCCCTAAGGTTCCCGTGAGGGGCACAGCTGGGCAAACTCCTAAATGGTCTTTCATGAGAGGGGATACCCACCTTTTGTTTGTCCTGTAGTGCCATCTTGTGGGGAAAGGAAGCAAGGAAGTGTCATTCTCTGTACATATCAGGCAGACCACTCTGTCCCTGAAGGCTGGGCCCATTGTTCCTTGAAAGGGTCACAGAAGAGGTCCACGGGAAGGAGACTCGGTGACTCCTTCACTGTCTCTTGATTCATCCCCAGGAATACCTTCTCTGTGAACAAGGTGTCTAGGTAGGTATTTCTGTCGGATTCCTCACTGGCTTACATAGGGCACTAACCCTGCTTCATTTTCTCTGCCATCTCCCGAATACTCCAGCCAATGGTAATCAGGAAGTCAGGGCACTATAAGGAGGAATTTGCTAGAACCCAAACCTGCCTCCTTTTAGTAAACCTACACTCAGAAAGTGTCAACCTGTCTGGTGCATTTTAGGCCCTCATTGGACACCACCACTGTGTCTCAGTTTCCTAGAATTTCCTGAAGCTTCAGCTCTTTGGCATGTTCCCTGTTTCCTGAAGCAGGCAGCTCCTACCACCTAAAGAAGTCTGGATTCTCTCCTACATCTGAGTTTAGCTAGTCTTGCTATTCTGATCATAATGTGGGGTAGTTGGGAGAATGAAGCTTTTGAGAACTGTTGATTCTTACGCCACTAAACACTATCGTAAGTGTCATCAAAGATTGCTCTGCTGCAGTAAGGAATATAATTGCAAATGAGGGTGTCCCATGATTCACCAAAGCACAGACGCTTGAACATTATCTAAAAATTATGGGAGGCAAAAATAGCTCTCTTAAGACTCTCCTTAGCTGCATGCTACACCACTTTAAAGAGACCTTTGTAGAAGGATGTGATTATGGTAGGAAGCTTTCAAAACAGAGGTTGAGAACCCTGTGTGACCTAAAATGGAACACTTTTGGGGTGGGATGGCCTGAAACAGTGTCTTCTGATATTAAGGAAGTACAAGCTGTTTGAAAGTTGTCACAGGACAATCAGGTGGACCTGAACACCCTGACCAATACCCATATATTGATCAATGGCTGGCCATAGTCCAGTGACCCCCAGCCTGGCTGAGAAATTTTGCTTTAAAAACAGGGAACCATATTCTTGCAATTGACTCACAGAAGGCCTCAGCAAAGAGAACAAAAGCCCCCTATCCTGCAGTCTGATCCTGAGGAGTCAGAACTTCCTCCCCCTAATAACCCTAGCAGGCATCAACCTAGGGAGGGCAACAAGAAGCCACAGGAGGTAGCCTCCTTGACCCCCTTCTCACTGCCCTACACCCAGAGTAGATCCAGGGAAATGAGGGAGGATTGAAGTCCCAATTCCTCAGAGGCCATGTTGCCCTTAAGGGAAACACCCCTGACAGAGGGAGGTTATGAAGGTCATCCCTATAGGGCCTATGTTCCTTTTTCTACCAGTGATCTATATAACTGGAGAGCTCAAAACCCACCTTTCTCTGAGAAGCCACAGGCTCTCATTGATCTGTTGGAATCAGTTTTTCATACCCATCAGCCAACTTGGGATGATTGCCAACAGATTTTGGCTACAGTTTTCACTGCATAGGAAAAAGAGAGGATAAAGGGAGAGGCATGAAAAGCCTTGATGAAAGTGGGGAAAGGGACATTGGAGGAAAAGCAGGATAGGATAGAGTTTTTCCTTCTACACGCCCTAATTGGGATCCGAATAATACTGTTGAAGGAAAAGCATTGGTCATATTTCGCACACTTTACTAGCTGGAGTTAAGATGGCAGCCCCAAAGCCCACAGATTTGTCAAACATAATGAAGTTTATGCAAGGTCCCTAAAAGTCTCCAACTGCCTTCTTAGATCGCTTGTGTGAGGCTTACCAAGAATACATCCCAATAGATCCTGATGCCCAAGAAAATCAACAGGCAATTAATATGGCTTTTGTACCCCAGTCAGCCACAGATATAAGATGGAAATTACAGTGGCTGGAAGGGTTTGAGGGAATGCATAGGACACAGTTACTGGAGATTGCTCAAAATGTCTTCAATGGGTGGGACACTATGGAAAACAAGGAGGTCAAGAAAATTGTTAAGGTCGTGGTAGCTACTATGGGAGAAGTTAGTAAAAAGGAAAGGCCACATAGAAACAGGAGAAAACCATCACTGGCCAAGGATCGAGGTAAAAATTGTGGGAGAAAGGGGCACTGGGCTAAGGATTGCCCAGAGGACACAAAAAAGGGAGAAAAGGTTATGAACCTAGAGGAAGACTGATGGGGCTGGGACTCATTTAAAATTAGCCCCCAAGAGCCCACAGTCACAATGCAAGTTGGGGGCACACCTGTTGACCTTATAATTGATACTGGTGCAACTTATTCTGTTTTGACTAAACCCATGGGGCCCCTTACAGAAAAAAATGGCTGTCATTCAAGGAGCAACAGGGAAGACAGTCTCCTGCCCCTGGACATCAAAAAGGATAGTGACTTGGGAAAGAGCACTGTGACACGTTCATTTTTAGTTATTCCAGTTTCCCCATATCCTCTTATTGGCAGAGACCTTGTGTAAAAACTCAAAGCCACCATTTCATTTGCTGAGAATGGGGCCTCCTTCTCAACCAATTGTCAAAACCATGAGGCCCAGCCTCACTCTAAAATTCTCAAGACCTGTCCCCTTATGGAAGAATATCTCTGCAGGAAGACAAGGGTCAGGTATGGGACAATGGGACCCTTATTTGGGAGAGCTGCAGTCCTGCTTCCCTCAAGTCTGGGTAGAAGGTAACCCCCGGGCACTAGCTAAACATCACCCTCCAGTGGTAGTACCGTTGCTTGCAATGGACACACCAATTCATGTAAAACACTACCTAATGAGCCTGGAGGCTAGGAGAGGCATCACAGTGCACATCAGCCAGCTGCATCAGGCAGGGGTTGTAGTCCCCTGCCAGTCATCCTGGAATACTCCCTTGCTCCCAGTTAAGAAACCTGGGACCAATGACTACCAACCAGTCCAGGACCTAAGGGAGGTGACTAAGTGGATAGAGACCATACACTCTACAGTGCCCAAACTGTACACCTTGTTAAGTCTTCTCTCTTCAAACCACCATTTCTATATTGGACTGGACTTAAAGGATGCATTTTTTAGCATCCCACTAGCCCCTGTGAGTCAGCCGATCTTTGCCTTTGAATGGACTGATCTTGAGGAAGGATTTTCAGGGCAATTAGGATGGACCCATTTGCCTCAGGAATACAAAAACTCACCTACCTTGTTTGAGGAGACCCTAAGTTCAGATCTGCAAGGGTTTTGTATGACCACCCTGAATGTAGTCTTCTCCAGTCTGTTGATGAACTCCTCCTTGCTTTGGAAGAGGAAAAGACCTGTAGAAAGGCCACCGAGAAACTTTTAGAAGCATTGCAAGGTTTGGGCTATAGTGTTTCTGCTGAGAAGGCTCAATTATGATGCCAGACTGTCATCTACTTAGAATACCACCTTCAAGAGAAGAGAAGAACCCTCTCCCAGAGCCCCATTAAGCTATCTTATGTATTTCCCTGCCAAAGACCAAAAGGGAGGTACATGAATTTCTGGAGGCTGTAGGATATTGTCACTTATGGATCCCATGATTTGCTGAAATAGCCAGGCCCCTCTACATGCTTACTGGGGATTCCCAGCCCCTAATTTAGGTTAAGCAGGAATAAGTGGGCTTTGAGGGGTTAAAACAAGTATCAGCTCCAGCCTTGGCCCTTCCTGATATCACTAAACCCTTTCATCTTTTTATTGATGAAAGAAAAGGCATAGCAAAAGGGCTCCTACCACAAACCTTGGAGCCATGGAAATGGTCAGTGGCCTATTTACCAAAGAAACTTGACTCAGTGGTGACAGGATGGCCAACCTGCCTCTGGGCTATAGCTGCTGCCACAGCTATGCTAGTAAAAGTGGCTGACAAATTGACTTTGGGCCAGGAATTGATTCTCACTGGACCTCATGCAGTGGAGGCACTTTTCTGCGCTACACCTGAGAAATGATGTCAAATGCCTGGGTGACCCAATACCAAACCCTTTTACTAGATCAGCCCCATATTAAGTTCCAGAAGTCTGTGACCCTGAAACCAGCCACCCTGCTGCCCAATGAAGATAATGAGGAGCCTATTCACAACTGCTTTGATGTGATAGACATAATCCAGTTTGCCTGACCAGATTTAAAGGACACCCTGCCTCCTTCAGCCAATGCAGTCCTACTCACCAATGAAAGCAGCTTCATGTTGGATGGAGTCAGGTACATGGGGGCAGCCGTGGTCACCATGGAACAAGTTATATGGTCCCAGCCTCTTAATGAAGGGACATCAGCCTAAAAGGCAGAACTTAATACTCTAAGCCAAGCCTTAAGATGAGCAAAAGATAAGACTGTGACCATTTGCAGTGATAGCCAGTATGCCTTTGCCACCGTCCATGTACATGGAGCAATCTATAAGCAAAAGGGTCTTTTGATCTCAGCTGGGAAGGACATTGAAAACAAAGAACTCCTAGCCTTGTTAGAAGCCATATGGTTACCTAAGGCTGTGGCCTGAGGGGCCACTGTGCACTGCAAGGGGCATCAAAAAGGAAATTCCCTCAGGACCAGAATTTGGCGAAATGGCTATGTCGCTGGACTCCCATATAGTCCACCACCGCTTTAGTCCCAGTCCTGGACCCGGTAGCTTAAACTCACGCTGGGCACATGTGTGTGCATGCCCAAGATCCCAAGAGGAGAATAGAGGAGAAGGGATTGTGGCATGGCCATCCCCCCTGGGAGGTGATTTCTCCTTCTCTGTCTTTCTGGTGAGCACTCACACCCTATAGCAAAAAAACAAAACAAACAAACAAAAACAAAACAAAACAAAACAAAAACTCTCAAAGCCCAAGGGAACTGAGCCACTGACTTAGCAGCTCGAGTGATAGCCCTAAAACCTGTGGGGCCCCTCCAAGTCCTTGTTACTATGCTGAACCCGAGTTTCCCAGCTTCACTCACTTATACTATGGCAAAAGAGAAATTTGCAGAATACCAAACAGTCTGAGAACCATCCAGATGGATGAGGATGCCTGATGGCAAGCTAATGGTCCCAGAGGCCTTGGGTCAGATGATAATAGATCAGCTTCACCAGACAACTCATTTGGGCAAGTCAAAACTCACAGAACTTCTTAGAAGTAGATATTCAAACCCTAAACAACCTAGTTGAGAACATTACATCCAGATATACTGTTTGTGCTTAAGTAAACACTAAACAGATAAAGTAACCAGATTTTACTGAGATAAAACCCTCTTAAAATGAGTATAAGTATTTACTAGTATTTATTGACACTTTTTCAGGGTGGGTAGAGGCCTTTTCCATCAGGTCAGAAACAGCCATAATTGTCACTAAGAGATTACTCCAGGACTTGATCCCTAGGTTCAGGGTGCCTATGACAATTGAGTAAGATAAGGGCCTACTTCTGTCATGAAGGTCTCGCAAAAAATGGCAAAAACATTAATTGGAAATTACATTGTGCCTACCAGCCCCAGAGCTCCAGGCAGGTAGAGCATATGAATCAGACCCTAAAGGAGACCCTGACTAAGCTAACTCTAGAAACTGGTGAGGGCTGGGCACTGCTTCTCCCTTTGGCTCTTTTGCAAGATGCACTCCTTATATGGAGGAATTTATCCCTTATGAAATTATGTTTGGAAGACCCCCTCCACTTCTCCCTCAGCTATGTGAAGAAATGAAGGCCGAGATCCATAATCGTACTTTACTCAGGCTCTGGAACTCCACCCAAAAGGCCATTCACCACAATGTCCAAGACACCCTGCCTGCTCCCTCATTGGAAGCCATCCACCCGTTCCAGTCAGGAGGCTCAGTGTGAGTCAAGAACTATACTGACCAAGAACTGGCCCCTACCTAGAAGGGACCCTACACCATCATCCTCACCACCCCAACAGCTATCAAGATCAGTGGCATTCCAACTTGGCTGCATCACTCTCTGGTGAAGGCGGAGAAGTCAATATGGAGAATCCAGGAGCTCCAGGATCCCCTCAAGCTAAGACTGTCCTGTGTTTTTTAATCACTCTCTTTTTCCTAGTAGGGACTGAAGGGACAGATTAGGCATGGGAAATGTGGAATGGGGATAGGAAATTGTTAAACAGTACCTATTCAACTGGGAAAATTACTTCACTTTATGTTGACCTATGCAATCTTTTTATGATCGAATCCAGCTTCCAGTATGGAGGGAGCTGGATCTACCTTTGAATTGGCTTGTCTGTTGGGGAAAGCAGAAAGGATGGGCCTCAGGGGAATTTTATTTCTGTCCAGGCCACGTTCTGACTACTACTGCCCATACTGGGGGTCCAAATCATTTGTTTTAGGAGCCCTGGGAGCAACTGCTCCATGGCAACCCAAGCAATCTGATCCAGATACAGAAATACAGAGACTCTCACCACCAGTGAATTGTGGCTGGAGGATATGTGATCCTTTAAATATTTCCATTCGGAACCCAGTTGATCCGAAATGGTTCACAGGATGCACCTGGGGAATGTGTTTCTATGGCTCAGGAAAGGACCCTAAAGCACTTTTTTACCATACAAAAGCAGGCCCTATCACAAGAAAGGCCCCAAGTGGAACTTTTTGGTGATATAATGGACTAAAATGTCCTACCCCTGGCACACCCAGCTCAGCAGTTTAACACTCCAAGGACTAAGCTCCCTTTGACTACTCTGGCTCCCGGTGCCTCTCACTTAGCCATTCTTACCATAGTACATAGCCTCCTCAATTCTTCCCAACCTAAACTAGCAGGAGACTGTTGGCTTTGTTTACACACAATCTCCCCCGCCCCCCCAACTATGTGGGGTTGGGGCAAGATTTTCCTTTAAGCACCACCATAAAGTAATGTACTATCAGTTTTTCTCATCTGACTTTGAGCGATTTTCAGGGTGCCAGGACCTGCTTGGTGGATCCAATCTTAAAAAACTCCACTTCTCTATGGTTCTGTAATGCCACCTATTTTGTAAATGACACTAGCATCAGTTATCAGGCCCCTAATCTCACATGGTGGGCTTGTACAACTGGATTAGCTTGCTGCATCACAGCCTCACATGTGAAGTTTTGTGTCCTTGTTCAAAATTTTCCCCACATATCAATATATTCAGGGGAGGCTGGTCAACATATGCTGTCCCCGCAACTCAATTGGGCATGCCAAAAGCGAATCCCCATTTTGATACCTTTGCTTGTGGGGCTGGGTATTACTGGATCTGCTACCATAGGGACTATTGCTCTAATCCAGGGAGAATAACACATCCAGGAATTGTCCTGATTAATTGATACTGAACTAGGCCTGCTAGAAGAATCTGTGTCTCATCTACAAGAACAAGTAAATTCCCTAGCAGAAGTTGTATTACAAAATAGAAGAGGGCTTGATCTCTTATTCTTAGGGCAAGAAGGCCTATGTGTGGCTCTGGGAGAAAATTGCCATGTATGTGCTAATGAAACAGGAATTATTCAAGATATTTATTCCAGGTCTGAGAACACCTAAACCAAAGGGAACAGCAGAGGGAACAATCTGAGAATTGGTTCCAAAAGATGTTTGACTGGTCCCCTTGGCTGACGACAGTACTGTCAGCAATAGCCAGGCCAGTAAAAATAGTTATTGTAGGACTAGTAATTGGACCATGTCTTCTTAAACGTCTAATAAAGTTTACTCAGCAACAGATATAGTCAGTAAAGCTCCTAGTCTTATGGGAGAAATACCAACTCCTCACTGTGATGAGTCAAAGATTTGACTCCGTTCCGTAAACCAAAGGAGAATGAAGTAGGCTCAACTCCATCTTGGAGAAATTACTCCATCTTGGAAAAACACCACCATTATAAACTGTTAAATTCCTATGACTGG
>NW_006159599.1:128404-138819 GCF_000334495.1 Tupaia belangeri chinensis | reverse complement strand
TAGCTCGGCCAGTTATTATGGTTATTGTAGGACTAATAATTGGACCATGTCTCCTTAAACTTCTAATTCAGTTAATTCAACAAAGGATACAGTCAGTAAAACTCTCAGGCTTAAGGGAGAGATACCAACCCCTCACTGTAATGAGTCAAAAATTTGACTCTGTTCCATAAAAATCAGTGGGGAATGAAGCAGGTGTAACTCCATCTTGGAGGAACGACTCCATCTTTGAGGAGGGACTCCATCTTGGAGGAACGACTCCATTATGAACTGTTAAATTCCTATGACTGGAAACCTGCCTTCTCTCCTTTTGTCTAAGAGAAAATAGAGTGATTAACATTCTTATTGTCCTTAAAACTCCACTCCTCCTAGTCACCTTAAAATAAAGTACAGTCACTGGACCTTGCCCAGAGAATAAAGATTATTAAGATTCCACCAGGTTTATTAAGATTCCATTGTGTTCGGGACCAGCAGTTAATGTAATGGCTATGTCGCTGAACTCCCATGTAGCGGACCACAGTTCGAGTCCCGGACCCAGTGGCTTAAACTCACGCCGGGCATGTGTGCGTGCATGCCCAGGATCCCAAGAGGAGAATGGAGGAGAAGGGATTGCGGAGTGGCCATCCCCCCTGGGGGGTGATTTCTTGCTCTGTCTGTCTGGGGAGCACATGTGCCCTATAGCAAAAACCTCTCCAAAAAAAAAAATTCCATTGTGTCTAAGTAAAGATAGGACTACCCTTAGGGATAGGTCCTACCTGCTTTTTCCAACATCTGTGATGCGCGTTTGCTTGCTTTGGTTTTTTTTGTTTTTACATTTGTAAACCCTTAACCACTATCCTTTCAAAACCACCACTTTTTGTTCTTATAATTGCTACATCCACCCCAAAACAGAGTGATGTTTACCTTTATAAGCTCCTTTCTCCTTTAACATGAGACTGAGGGGTTTTGAGAGACATGAGTCCCTCCCTTATGCAACCGGCTTAATCAATAAACTGCAATAAATTTGGCTATGCCTCAATGTCCTCTTATTTCTTGCTGAATAGACTATAACAGTGCTAGACATATGAGAGACAGACAGCCAGAGACAGAGAGAAGACAGAAGTCACCCTACCTTGTCTGAATATTTCGGGAGTCTAGAAGATGGAGTTTAGAGCATAGCTTCCCTGAACAGGCCAGGACACACTTCAGCTTTAAATGGCTTCTGAAATTAACAAGTGAAAGAAAAGGCCTAAGGTAAGGAGAAGTGCTTAAAGACTTCATTTTTTTTTAATTTAAAGAGAGAGAGTGAGAGGCAGACAGACATATAGCCAGAGACAGAGAGAAGACGGAGGTCACCCTACCTTGTCTGAATAATTCGGGAGTCTAGGAGATGGGGTTTAGAGCATTGGTTCCCTGAACAGACCAGGACACAGCTCAGCTTTAAAATGGCTTCTTAAATTAACAAGTGAAAGAAAAGGCCCCAGGTGAGAAGTGCTTGAAGAATTTTTTTTTAATATTTAAATTTAAAGAGAGAAAGTGCGCAACACATAGAGAGACTGGCAGCTAGAGACAGAGACAAGACAGAGGTCACTATACCTTGTCCAAATATTTTGGGAGTCTAGAAGATGGGGCTTAGTGCGTCGCTTCACTGAACAGGCCAGGACACACCTCAGCTTTAAAATGGCTTCTAAAATTAACAAATGGGAGAAAAGCCTCAAGGTGAGTAGTTGAAAAAAAAAATAAAAATTTAAAGAAAGAGTGCAAGACAGACAGAAAGACAGACAGCCAGAGATAGAGAGAAGACAAAGGTCACCCTACCTTGTCTGAATATAACAGGAGTCTAGAAGATGGAATTTAGAGCATGGCTTCTGAAATTAACAGGTGAAAGAAAAGGCCCAAAGTGAGAAGAAATGCATGATGAATTAAAAGAAAATAAAAATTTAAAGAGAGAAAGATTGGGAAACAGACAGAAAGACAGATAGCCAAAGACGGTGAAAAGTCAGAGGTCGCCCTACCTTGTCTGAATATTTCAGGAGTCTAGAAGATGGTGTTTAGAGCCTAGCTTTTCTGAACAGTCCAGGACACTCCTTAGCTTTAAAATGGCTTCTGGTCTGAATATTTTGGGAGTCTAGAAATTGGGGTCTAGAGCATAGCTTCTCTGAATAAGGCAGGAAACAATTTAGCTTTAAAATGGCTTCTGAAATTAACAAGTGAAAGTGAAGGCTGAAAGTGAGGAGAAGTGGTTGAAAATTAAAAAAAAAAACCTAAAAATTTAAAGAAAGAGAGAGAGTGTGAGACAGACAGAAAGATAGACAGTGATAGAGAGAAGATGAAAGTTGCCCTATCTTTTCTGAATATTTCGGGAGTCTAGAAGATGATGTTTAGAGCATAGCTTTCCTGAACAGGCCAGGACACATCTCAGCTTTAAAATGGCTACTGAAATTGTGCATGGTGGCATTCTCCCTATGGCAAAATGGCTTCTAAAATTAACAAGTGAAAGAAAAGACCCAAGGTGAGGAGAAGTGCTTGAAGAATTAAAAAAAAATTAAAGAGAGAATTTTTTTTTAGAGTGTGAGATAGAGAGACAGACAGAGAGAGAGAGAGAAATCAGAGGTCACCCTACCTTGTCTAAATATTTTGGGAGTCTAAAAATTGGGGTTTAGAGCATTGCTTCCCTGAGCAGGCCAGGACATACCTCAGCTTTAAAATGGCTTCTGAAATTAATAAGTGAAAGGAAAGACCCAAGGTGAAGATAAATGCTTGAAGAATTTTTTAAAAAATTAAAATTTAAAGATGAAAATAGCATGAGACAAAGAGACAAATAGTCAGAAACAGAGAGAAGACAGAGGTCACCCTACCTTGTCTAAATAAAGAAGGTGAGGCTCAATATTGGAGGACCAACTCCATCTTGGTGGAGCAAATCTATCTTGGTGGAGCATCTCCATTAAAAATTGTTAAATTCCTATGACTAATAATTCAGGGCTGATAGCTGTCTAAGGTTTCTGCCCTCCAGCAAATTTACTGCCCCTCTCTGGAGTTACAGGATAACCTGAAAACCTTGGATGGGTTAGTATGTTGAATAGATTAGTACCTTCAATGGATTAGTACCTTGAATGGATTGGTACCTTGAATAGATTAGATTTCCTGCTTCTCTGACTCCTTCCTCCCTCTGACACTGTGTAGGGCAAGACTGGAGTCCAATCCCTACCCCGAGACCTCCTATTCCCCAATACCCCCCAAAACACTGTGTCTGACCCCCAGTCAGGGCCAGAGATTTTGAGTGTTAACTCTTCCGCACCCAATGGCATAATAAATAGTTCTCCTAATCTCTCTGAGTGCTGCTTTCCTATCCTTAGCTTCTGGTTTTCTGCAACATTTTGGTGCATGGGCCAGGAAATGGAATCAGATGGGCCCTTTCAGCCACTGATCCCAGGGTGTGGGCACTATGGTGTGGAGAGATAGGTGCACCTCCGTCTCATTTGACAGAATCCCTCAGCCGGGGTGCCCTCCCTGAGGCCAATCGTTTCTGGATCATCAGACTCCAATTGGAGAGAAGAACCAACTCCTGAAACCTGATGCATCAACTTTTCTCCACTCTGGTAATCTGGTAAGTCCCCAGGGATCTATAGAGCTCTAGTCAGATCCACTTGATTTGAGTGGAAGAGGAGACCCATACACTCTCCTTCAGTCACAAGACTGGCATTTAGAGCTCATCTGGTAATTGGCTGACCCATGGCCAGCTCTGGTAATCTGGTAAACCCCCAGGGATCTATAGAGCCCTAGTCAGACCTACTCGAATTGAGTAGAAGAGGGGACCTGTACACTCTCCTTCAATTGCAGGACCAGCAGTTAGGGCTCATCTGGTATATGGCTGGTGTATGGAGGGAATGTATAACCTCTGAATGAATGTGAGTGTTTGTGATGAACAAATGTGTTTGTGGCTCCATGGCTTCTCACTACAGAGCATGATTATATCTACTTAACTGTGTTTCTGTGGTATCCACCATTGGCATACCAAGAAGATGGATCCCAGAGAGACCACTGTGGTCTTTCTGATTGCAGCCCTTGGCCAAAACCCTCATGCAAAACTTGAACAACTTATTACCTGTGCTGCCTGACCTACTCAGCAGCACCCCCAGGAGGCTGCACAGCTTCTGAGCCTCTGGGCTAAGACCCACCCCCAGGAGTCACCATCCCTCCAGAGTATCCTCTTTGATCATTTCCTCCAACCAGTGATCTCCCGAGCCTTCTGCAAAGTGCAAGCTTTTAATAACTAGAGAGGTCAGAAATACTTGAAATGTGATAGGGAAACCTTGGTCCAAGTCATCCAAGCCCACTGCGCTGGACTTTATCCTAAAAAACTCCAATGGAAGGACCAGCAGTTAGAGTAATGGCTATGTCGCTGGACTCCCATGTAGTTGACCACAGTTCGAGTCCTGGATCTGGTGGCTTAAACTCACGCCAGGCGCATGTGCGTGCATGCCCAAGATCCCAGGAGGAGAATGGAGGAGAAGGGATTGTGGTGTGGCCATTCCCCTCGGGGGTGATTTCTCGCTTTCTATCTCTCTGTCTCTCTCTGTCTGTCTTGGCGAGCGCACGCGTCCTCTAGCAAAAAACCTCTCCAAAAAAAAAAATTCTCTAATGGTATAGGCAATACAAAGTTAAAACCCACCTTCTTTTAGTGTATAATTAAAAATTTCAAGGAAAGGGGTTACTCTAAAGAGTATTAATGTCGAGACCAGCAGTTAGCGTGGCTATGTCACTGGACTCCCATGTAGTCAACTGTGGTTCGAGTCCCGGACCTGGTGGCTTAAACTCATGCTGGGCATGTGTGCATGTGCATGCGTGCCCATGATCCTGAGAGGAGAATGGAGGAGAAGGGATTGAGGCATGACCATCCTCCCTGGGGGGGGGGGGGATTTGTCGCTTTCTGTCTCTCTGTCTCTCTCTGTCTTTCTGGCGAACCCACACGCCCTATAGCAAAAACCTCTCCAAAAAAAGAAAAAAAAAGAGTATTAATGTCAAAATAACCCCAGGGAAATAGATTCTTGTACTCCTGATATGTGTGTGAATCCATATATGTGATATGTCAGGTTACATACTACACGTTGTATGTATGTGTGAGGAAAAAAAGGCCTTAAAGAATTCTATTCAATTTGGTTTATAAAAAATGTTCATACAAATTAGTTTAAATGCTTTTCAAGTTCATATAACTTTAGTGAAAGAGCTGGCTTCAAATGTAATGAAAGAAAAAGATTAATGAGTGAAAGTCTTCACAATTTCCAACATATATTTTGTCTAGGTTTTTATTAATTAAGCAACATCATATTTATCTCAATATGGTTGGTTTAATGAAACAGCTAGTAATTATGTGTTGTGTGTTGTGTTTTATATAGTGGATATCTAACAGGGAAATGAATTCATGACTAGCTTATTCTGGCTTTAGTTTTAGTGCTAACAGAGGATCTTTGACCTCAAAGTAACTCTTACATGTTTACAGAGGGCCCCTGAAACATCCAAAAGGGAGATGTTAAACCAATCAGGATTATTGTTTATATGTTGGATACAAATGGAAAGCATTGCCAAATTAAGTAATTCCAATTTTCTTGGAATTATATTTAAATTATATGTATAAATATGTTCTGCACTTGTATGTCTATATGTGCGTTGTTTCAAAATAATTTGAGATTCCCAGGAATTAATGGTAGACTATTATGTTAAACTGGTATAGATAGCCAAATTTCTTCATCACTTATGAATTTTTGTCAGAGCATTAACTATGGCTATAATCCTAATGTTATGTCCTTAAGAAAATTCACAAAGAGGATGGAAGAAAAAGTACTCTTACAAGTACAGGTTTCTAAAAATAAAACATCTAATCATTTAACTGGGTAAAATCTTCATTTTCTATGTAAGCTGATTGGTTTTATAAACTGTTAAAAGCCAAAATTAACCAAGGAGAAGTAAGATAATGTTTGACAAAATTGCGTGCCAAGTAGCCAATGCAATGCACCTGAGTTAAAGAAGTAAAATTGGTATAAAGGGATATAAACCCAATGTTAAGCATGGACTTATGGAAACTTTATTGCCTGATTTCCTCTGAGTACTCTTTATAATTCTTGTTGTTAAGTTAATATGCTTTAGTTATTTCTATTATTGGTCTTCAAATTTTATAAGAAATATTGAGAGAGTCTATTAGTAAGATTGTTCAGTTTTATACTGAAAAAGTTGTCAAACAAATTTTATTATTGTTTGTACATGTTCATAAGCTGCTAGTGTATGCTAAAAGTTAGAGTTGCAAAAAAATTGATTAATATAGATGTATGAAATTCTATTTTTATAAGCTTAATAGCTCCTTTATCTAAAAACATCAAATTTCCCAAGATGGAAGAGGAAAAGATAAGCATGGGAGGTTATTCAAAATTAGGCCTATATATATCTGAAACAAAAGCTAGAAAACTCCTGTCTAAAAGTTTAATAAGGTAGGAGTCTCAAGGAATGGAGTTAGAAAAATTAAGGCTAGAGCTCCAGGCTGCCCTCTCTTCCAACTCTTTGCCTTCTTGTACTCCTGTTTCTTTTAGTTAGGCATCTTCCCTACTGGACTCTCCCCTTAGTTAAATAATCAAGAGCTCTAACTAGAAAAACAATAATTTAGATTAGGGCTAAGATTTTTTGTATAGGCGATAAGGCAGATGCCTTGTAAAGCCTGTAAACTTGGTTTCATCCTCCTGACAGTACTCAGCCACTCCTTGAAGGATCTATTAAAATGTAGGTTCACTTCTCAGTGTAGGGACAATTCAGAACAGATAGCAGAATAGTTCCCAAATAACTCAGAGAAATACTATAACAAAATTGACAAGGCACATTAACCTTTGATTTAACTCTCACTTTAATGGCACCTAATAGTTACTCATGGCAATCCTGAAGGCTGGGAACTTCTTTGAAGGCAGGATCTGGAAACAGTTTAGATCAGAGCCTCTGCCTCAGAGAAAACTGTTTTCAATACTGGCAGCCCAGGCACTGAACAATGCCCATGACTGGTATCCTTATATCCTCCACTGGGGACTTGTCCCCAGTGTGAGGGTGGCAAAGAGAGATGAGACAGAATGCACTGAGCTCCGAAGGGAGCTCGGGACTTCTAAAGTCCATGCTGGCTTTTGAAATTGAGGATTCATGGGGCCTGAGACCCAAATGACTCCCCTTAGACATTTGACAATTTCACTGGACAAGCCTCAGGTAACACTTAAAGTGACTAGGATTAATTTCTGTCTAAATTAGAGGTTAAGGTTGTTTCCAAAAGTACACTCATAAAAAATTAGACAAAATAGTATTAAACAGATTGACTGACCATGTGATGAGAGAAAATTATAAGACCAAGCCAGAGGGGAGACATCTCTATCAACAACTAAAAGTTTTTTTTTTTTTTTTGAGAGGTTTTCACTATAGGGCGTGTGCGCTCGCCAGACAGAAAGAGACAGACAGAAAGTGAGAAATCATCCCCCAGGGGGGATGGCCATGCCACAATCCCTTCTCCTCCATTCTCCTCTCGGGATCTTGGGCATGAATGCACACGCACCCAGCGTGAGTCTCAAGTCACCAGGTCCGGGACGCGAACCGCGGTTGACTACATGGGAGTCCAGCGACATAGCCATTACGCTAACTGCTGGTCCCAGGAACTAAAAGTTTTTGTAGCTGCCCCAGACTCTGTCCTCCTGTCCTCACCCTCCTATACTCAGGAAAAGTAGAAAAAGTAAAAGAGGCCCACAAACAGTTGCTGTTACCAGATGGCAGGTCAATAGTCCCCGAGGCCCTTGAGTGAGTCATCATAGACCAGGTACACCAGATTACCCACCTGGGAAAAACAAAGCTTGGTAAACTGGTTAGGAGAAGGATATTTTGTGCCTAGTCTAGATAGGCTTATCAATGGTGTTGTCTCAAAATGAGTTGCTTGCACACAGGTAAATCCCAAATCCTCAGACAAGAATCCCTTAGGAATCAAATCCTGGAGGAAAAGAAAAAAATTGTGAAACACTGAGAAAATTTATCATGTCTAATAGTTTGGTCTCTAGTTGAAATGAGGCTAGCTAATGTAAAACTAACCTGATTTTACTTTTCTTCGAAGAAAAACACCTTAAGTAAATAGCCTTGTTTCTATAAATAACTTAAAACAATAGTTAGACAAAAATTAGGTAAATGTAAATGAAGTAAATGTTTCCAATTGAACTTGCCTGTTAAATTAAGATAATTTTTAAGGTTAAACTTGTAAAGGTAAAAACAGAATAAGATAAAAAATGAAAGAAGGGTTATGGCTGTAAAAATGTATTTCTACTGGAACAGGTTAAAAGGAAAAGTTTTTATATAAAATGAATTTTGTGTAGTAAAGTTTTTGTCTTAAGATAGAATGGCTATCTCAGAACAGAAAGAAAATAAAAGAGACGAAAACTAAAAGGTGTAAAGCATGTTGTTGAAAGTTTGAGTTATGAGTCTAAGAAAGAGTTGCAAAAATTAATCCAGTTAATGTTCTAAAGCTAATTGTACTATTTTTAAATGATATATACAGTAAAACAACTAAAAGAGAGGAGCCCCCCCCAACTAGTCTAGACAGGGCCTCACATAATTGTACTGGTTACTCCAACCACTGTTAAAGCTAGCCTGTAGGTCTGTCCCGCTGAGCTGAAGCCAAGAGGACTGCTTCCATAGACTCCCCAGGGCCTTGGTTCATAAAAACGTAAGCCAGGAAGGCCCCTCTGGACAATACTTCAGAGAACAGAAAACAACAGTCATACTCTGTTCACTCCAGAGGCTGACTATTCTAGTCAGATATTGTCAAGAATATGGCTCAACAGCTCCATGACCAGATGGTTAGAGAAAAGACAGGCTACTGCTGACTCATGATACAGAGTGGCCTCTGGTAGTAGGCTCCTTGGCCCTTGCCTCTGTTAAGTCCCCTATTAACCATGCTTCTGATTTTGACTTTCAGATCTAGTTTACTCAATTTTCTTACCTGATCCATCTCCTACAGAATGAAAGCCATTAAATATTAAATGCTAGTTACCTCTGGACATAGAGCCCAAATATACTAGGCACTGCACTGCCAGGGTGATTCTCCTTAACAGATATTTGAGAAGACTCAAAAAGAGAAAATGATATGGTTTCTGTTTTATGAGAAATTTTATTCTTTCCATAAGTACCTAACCAAATGCTGTTCTGCTTCTATAAACTGCTTACATTGTCTCACAAAGTGTTGTATTATGATCTCCCTATGAGCAACTGAACCTAATGGCTGCATACCATGAATATCAGTCCAAGCCAGTATGACCAGACACTGTTGCCATGAGCAACTGTGACCAGCAACTGGAGACCATGAAATCAGCTCAAGTCAGATCAAACTGGACTTTAAATTCAGTGAAACTTCTTACCTGCAAAAGGAGACTATCATCCCACCTTCTAGCTGAAACTAAGGAATCAATGATTTGATCTCCATAAGAGAGAAGTGAGGAATGAATTAGGCAAGACTTCTTCTTGGAGGAGCAACTTCATCTTGGAGGAGTATCTCCATTATAAACTGTTAAATTCCTGTAACTAATAACTCATGGCTGATAGCTGTCCAAAGTTTCTGCCCTCCAGCAAACTTACTCCACCTCCTGCTAGAGTTAGTCAGCCCTGGAGCTACAGGATAACCTGAATACCTTTGGTAGGTTAGTATATTGAATAGATTATTATCTTGAATGTATTAGTACTTTGAATGGATTGGTACTTTGAATAGATTAGAATTCCTGCTTCTCTGACTCCTCCTTTTGACGCTGTGTGGGGTGGGATCTGAGCCCAATCCCCACCCCAAGACCTCCTGTTTCCCAATTCCCCCATAAAAGACCATATGTCCATTCCCCAGTCCGGGCCAGAGAGTTTGAGTGTTAACTCCTTCATGCCCACTGGCATAATAAACAGTTCTCCTCATCTCTCTGAGTGCTGCTTTCTATTCCTCAGTGTCTGGTTTTCTGCAACATAAATATTTTGGGAGTTTAGAAGATGGGGTTTACAACATACCTTCCCTAAATAGTCCAGGACACACCTCAGCTTTAAAGTGCCTTCTGAAATTAACAAGTGAAAGAAGAGGCCAAAGGTGAGAAGTTTCTTGAAGAATTTTTTTAAATTAAATATTTAGAGGGACCAGTAGTTAGCGTAATGACTATGTCACTGGACTGCCATGTAGTTGATCACGGTTCACATCCCGGACCTGGTAGTTTAAAACTCACGCCAGGCGCATGTGCATGCATGCCCAAGATCCTGAGAGGAGAATGGAGGAGAAGGGATTATGGGGTGGCCAACCCCCTGGGGTGTGATTTCTTGCTTTCTGTCTCTCTGTCTGTCTATCTGTTGAGTGCATGTGCCCTATAGCAAAAACTTCTCCAAAAAAAAAAATTAAATATTTAGAGAGA
>NW_006159599.1:126347-128257 GCF_000334495.1 Tupaia belangeri chinensis | reverse complement strand
TTTTTTATGAATATTTCTAGAGTCTAAAAGATAGGGTTTAGAGCCTAGCTTCCCTAAACAGGCCAGGACACACCTCAGGTTTAAAGTGGCTTCTTGTCTGAATATTTTGGGAGTCTAAAAATTGCGGTTTAGAGCAGAGCTTCACTGAACAGGCCAGGACACACTTCAGCTTTTAAATGGTTTTCTGTTTGAATATTTTGGGAATCTAGAAGATGAGGTTTAGAGCATAGCTACCCTGAGCAGGCCAGGACACACTTCAACTTTAAACTGACTTTTTCTCTTGAATATTTTGGGAGTCTAGAAGATGGGATTTTGATCATAGCTTCTATGAACAGGCCAGAACACACGTCAGTTTTAAAATGGCTTCTTTTCTGAATATTTTGGAATTCTAGAAGATGGAGTTTAGAGCATAGCTTCGCTCTATCTGATTCTTTTTCTATGGTGTGTATTTCCTCTTTCAGATCATACAAGAACTTCCTCACCTCCTGGAACTCATTGTCTCTTCTCTTGCATCTTCTGGAGCTCATTGTTTCTCTTCTGTTGCATCTCTGTTACATTTGTCACTATGAACATCCTAAATTCTTTATCTGTTATTTCCACAAGTTCTATTGTATTGTCTGTGGATGATGAAGGGCTGTTCTTTCCTCCTGAGGGAGAGATATTTTCTTGATTTCGCATATTATGCCTCTGAGCAGGTTTTTGGTCATCTGATGGATTATTTGTTACTTCCTACTTTCTTGGAGTTAATTCTGAGTGTTAGAATTAGAGGCATGCAAAAGGAGATAACCTGCAATATTTCTGCAGTTCCATTACCCTGATCCTCACCAAGCAATCTTCACTTTTGTCCATGGAACTGATATTACAAAGGCCTCACAGTTTCAAGGGAATAGGTGCACTAGAGCTGAGCTGTGGAGTTTTGACTAAAAATTCAGAGGTGTGCAGCAGGAGATGAGCCATACTCTCTGCAGCTTCACATTTCTCCCAGGTGCTCACTTTGCAAACTCTCTCCTCTGATTTTTAGTCATTTGGTGGTATATTCAACTTTGGCTAATTTGTTAGAGACTTCTGCTACTGTAAACTCATGTGCTTCACTTTACTGTGAGGTACTTCTATGCCTATTTCTCCTCTATACTGTGTTTTACCATGTGGTATCCACAGAAAGGAATTTGAATTTAGATTTATAAAGATGAGGTTCTCACTTTCTCCAGCAGTTCAATGGGATTGAGTTTTCTATGACCCTAAAAGTATTCAGATGTTTCACTATGGTACATCTAGACCTACCTAGACACTCAACGTGTGGAAGGTGAGAAAGTCAGGTAGAAGAAAGGAAACAAAGAGAAAAATTTTAAAAATGAAAAGGGAAAATATTTTTTTTAAAAAAAGGAGAACTGGATGACAGGCTACCACACCACATAAAATGGGCTAGACTCAGCTCAACAAAAAGAAGACAGAGCCCACCCTACTTGGCTTTTTGCTGGTTACTGGGACAGAAGAGGTTTGGGGTAGAGGCTTTATAGTTAAAGGACAGGACTAGGCCCACCTCAGATGCACATGGATTCTGAAATTAACAAGAGAAATGAAAGCTCAGAGACAAGAGACAGTACCTATGGATTTTTTAAAAAAAACTTTTATACATAAAAGAGAAAATTTTTAAGATAAAGGAGAGGGAGATAGAGAGACAGAGACAAAAAGAAGAGAGAGACCACCCTACCTGGGTTTTTGCTGGACAATCGGCCAGAAGGAGAGGTTTGGGGAAGAGGCCTTTAGGTTAAAGGAGCAGGGCTAGGTCCACCTCAGATGCACATGAATTCTGAAATTAGCAAGAGAAAGGGTCAGAGACAAAAGACATTATTTACAGATTTCTAATACACACACATACATAAACACACATATATGAATATATGTTTTAT
>NW_006159599.1:111969-126127 GCF_000334495.1 Tupaia belangeri chinensis | reverse complement strand
TTTTTTTTTTTTTTTTTTTTTTTTTTTTTTTTTGTATAGGGCGTGTGCATGCTCCCCAGAAAGACAGAGACAGAAAGCAAGAAATCACCCCCAAGAAGGGATGGCCATGTCACAATCCCTTCTCCTCCATTCTTCTCTAGGGATCTTGGGCACGCATGCACACGTGCCTGGTGTGAGTTTAAGCCACCGGGTCCGAGGCTCGAACCACGGTCGACTACATGGGAGTCCAGCGACACAGCCATTACGCTAACTGCTGGTCCCACCTTGATCTTTCTTGATAAACTGTCTCACTTTTTGCAATCAGAAGGGCTCTTGCTTTTTTTGCATTCTGTAAATCTTACTTTCAAAGTTTCATGTGTTACCATTCTGTGCAGTTAGATACAGTCTTGAATCAGAAAGTATCTTCTTCACTTGGAAATTCTATAATCTATGCTCATCATTAATTTTTTTTAATGTTTAGTCCTTATGGTAGAAGTGAAAGGATTACTAATTTTAAGGTATCATTTTAAAAAATGTTGAAAAAATTTGGGAAACATTTTGAAAATTGTATTTATCAGTGTAGTTAATGATATAGGATAAATTGGGCACTTTTTACACTACTTGTGGGGACACAGCTCCATAAATCCTCCATTCTATTTTGAGGACAACTCATAATTGCATATTGAGACTTTTTTTTCTCCTGAAACTTTTTTTTTAATTAATTAATTTACATTTATTGCCTAATCATTGTCACAGCATACAAAATGTGGTTTCCCATCCAGAATATACTGCATAGTGGCTTAATCATGTATGTTATCATCAATAATTTTCATTTTTTAATTTTAATTTTTAATTAATCAATTAATTAATTTACATTCATTCACTGATCATCATCACAGCAAACAAAATGTGATTTCCCATCCAGAATATACTGTATAGTGGCTTAATAATGCATGTTATTGTCTATAATTTTCTTTTTCTAGCTTCATATGTATATATATATATTTTTTCCTCCTATGTTTCACCCTCTGCCATTTCCCACCCTCCTTGCACACTATCTCTGGGGTCTGTGGTTGCTTTTCATTGCTTTATTTTTTCCCACATTTTATTGATTCACAAAATATCTTTAATCATCTAACTACTTTCAGTAGCAAGGTCAGCTGATATCTACATATCTGTAAATACATGTCTGACATTAAGTGTTTCATTTTTTGTCAGTTAAATGTACTTTTTTTCTTTTTCTTCTGCTGTTTCCCTCCCTCCCTCCCTCCATTACCCACCCCCTGTATTATTCCTATCTTTACTATCTCTAGAATCTTCCATTGCCCTCCCAGATTTTATACCTTCCAAACTGTCAGTTTCTGCCATAAAGTACAGATAATCAGTATATATTAAGTGGGGACATACAAAGTCTGTCTTTCATAGTCTGACTTCCATATTTGTCCACTTTGTATCAAATATCAAGGCTTCATTATTTTTTATGGCTAAGTAGTATTCCATAAAATACATATGCCACTTTTTTTTTTTCAAACCAATCATCTATTTTTGGACATTTCGGCTGATTTTATGTCCTAGCAATTATAAATGATGCAATAAACATAGATGTGCAAGTATTTTTCCAACTGAGGGTTTTTTCAATGCTTTGGTTGAATACCTAAAAGTGGAGTTACTGCATTATATGATAGTTTTATTTGTAGGTTTCTAAGGAATTTCCATATCATTCTCCAACGTGGTTGTACTAATTTGCATTCCCACCCACAGTCTAGAAGAGTTCAATTTTCACCACAGCCTCACCAGCACTTATCATTAATTATTTTATTAATTTTTGGCATTCTGACTAGGGTTAAGTGGTATCTCATTGCAATTTTGATTTGTATTTCCCTTATGATGAGATGTTGTGCATATTTTCACATGCTTTTGGGTCATTTGTATGTCTTCTGAAAATTGTTCAGTTCATTTCCCATTTTTTAACTGGATTGATTTTTTTTTTGAGGGTAAGTTGCTTGAGTTCCCTGTATATCCTTGTTTTCAGTCCTTAAATGAGGTATAATTTGCAAATACAGTCTCCCACTCTGAAGGTTGTCTTCTCACACTAGTTGTTTCTTTGGCTTTGCAGAAGTTTCTCAGCCTAATATAGTCCTATATGTCTATTTTTGGGACTATTGCCTGTGCTTTGGAGGTCTTCTTTAAGAAGTCTTTGCCTGCTTCAAGGTTTTCAAGAGTTTCTCCTGTGTTTTCCACCAGTATTTTTGTAGTTTGAGGTTTGATGTGTAGATTCTCAATCCATTTTGGGTTAATTTTTTTCTGGTGGTTAGAGAAAATAATTTATTTTCATTCTTCTGCTGGTGGATATCCAATTTCCCCAGCACCATTTGCTGAACAGATTGTCCTTTTCCCACTGAATTGCCTTGTGCCCTTTGTCAAGATTCAGTTGGCTATATATTTTGGGGTTTATTTGGGGGCTTTCAGCTCTGTTTCATTGGTCTACTTGTCCATTTTGTGCCAATACTATGCTGTCTTAATTATCACAGCTTTGTAATATGTTTGAGGTCAGGAAGTGAATTGCCTCCTACTTTATACTCCTTGCACAGTATTGCTTTGGCAATGTGGGACTTTTTAATGCTTACAGTCAAATTTTATTTTTTTCCTATTTCTGTGAGGAATATTGCTGTTAGTTTGATTGGAATACCATTGAATTTGTAGGTTAATTTGGGTAGGCTTGACATGTTAAGTATATTCATTCTTCCAATTCAGAAACATGGGATTTTTTCCACTTTTTTTGTATCATTTTAAATATATTTTTCTAGTATTTCATAGTTTTCCTTGTAGAGATCTTTGACCTCTTCAGTAAGGTTTATTCCTAAATATCTTATTGGTTTTGTGACTATTGTAAATGGGATTTCTTTCTTCAATTCTTTCTCAGTTTGTCCATTGTTAGCGTATAAAAATGCTATAGATTTTTGTATGTTGAGTTTATATGCTCCCACTTTACTATATTTATCACTTCCAGGAGGTTTCTTTTTGTGGATTGTTTTGGATTTTCTATGCATACCATAATATCATTTGCAAATAGAGATAACTTCACTTCTTTTCCTATTAGGATGACTTTTATTTGACTCTGTTCTAATTGCATTGGATAGAACTTCTAGTACTATATTATTTAAAAAGAGTGGAAAAAGTGAGCAACCTTGTCTTATTCTAGTTTTTAGTGAAAAGACTTTCAGCTTTTCCCCATTCAGTATGATGTTAGCTATGAGGTTTTTTTTTTTTAATAGATGGCTTTTATTGTGTTAAGGAATGTCCCTTCTATGCTGATTTTGCTGAGAGTCTTAATCATGAAGGAATTTTGTATTATATTAAATACTTTTTCTGCATCAAATGATATGATCATATGGTTTTTACCTTTCCTTTTGTTAATGTGATATATTACATTTATTGTTTTGCATATGTTGAATCATCATTGCATCCCTGGAATCAATTCTACCTGATCATGGTGTATAATCTTTTTAATATGTTGCTTAATACAATTTGCTAGTATCTTGTTGAGAATTTTTACATCAGTATTCATGAAGGACATGGGTCTGAAGTTTTCTTTATTAGTCATGTTCTTGTCTGGTTTTGGAATTAAGATAATGGAGGCTTCATATAATGGATTTTGGAGGATTCCTTATTTTTGTTTTTTTAGGAATAGTTTAAGGAGAATTGGGGTTAGTTCTTTTTTAAAGGTTTTGTAGAATTCAGAAGTAAAGTTACCTGGACCTGAGTTCTTTCTTGTTGGATGATATCTATTACTGATTCAATCTCATTGCTTTTTATGGGTCTATTCACACTTTCTATTTCTCCCTTGTTCAATATTGTTACAGTTATGCATGTCCAGAAGTTTGTCCATCTCATCTAGATATCTTGTCTGTTGGCATATAGTCACTCACAGTATTCTCTGATGATATTTTGTATTTCTGTTATATCCATCATAATAATGCCTTGCTGATTTAATTTATCTGGTTCCTTTCTCTGTTCTCCATTAATATAACTAATGCTGTCTCAATTTTATCTTCTCAAAGAACCAGCTTTTGGTTTCATTTACTTTCTGTATAGTTATTTTGTTCTCTATTTCATTTATTTCTGCTTGAATCTTTATTATTTTGTTTCTCCTGTAATTTTGGGGGGGGGGGGATTTTTGTTATTGTCTTTCCAGTTCCCTGAATTCTGTCATTAGGTTGTTTATTTGCCACCTTTCTGCTTTTCTCCTGTGAGCACTAATTGCTATGAACGTCCCTGTTATAACTGCTTTTGCTTTGTTCCAAAGTTCATAAAAATTTGTTTGATCATTATCATTGATTTGAGCTTTTTTATTTCAGTCTTCATTTCTTCTATAGTCATAAAGTCATTTATGAGTAGGTTGTTTAATTTTCATGTGTTCATGAATTTCTGAGGGCTCTTTCTGTAGTCGGTTTCAAGTTTGAGTCTATTATGGTCAGAAAAGATGCTAGGTATAGTTTCCATACCTTTGAATTTTTGTTTTATTTTTAATTAATTTATTATTATCATAATCTTATTTATCTTACATTGAACCACATATAAATTTACAGCATATTACATTTCTTTTTCCAGAAGGAATATCATGCATATCAGTTAATACAAAGATATTAAAATCCCCATCATCATCATCCAATAGCTGTTCATTGTTATTATTATTATTATTATTCCAATTATTTTAAACACTCAATCACTGTTTATTATTCTGCTTGTAAAGAGACTTTACCCAACATTAAATAATTCTCAGACAAGTCCAGTTAAGCATACTATACAAGTCATCATAAACAGGTAATAAACCATATCTGTGTCCCACTAATGTGATGCCTCTCTACTTGTTCTCTTGCTATCTTTCTTCATACTCTTCTTTTCTCCTGCCCCATTCCACACTGTCTTTCTTTTTTTTTTATTTTCTTCAATCATCTGAATGTACTCATTAGATTAACAAAGATACTAGCACTATTACAATGTTTTGAAATATATACCTTAACTCAGTACCATGAGCATTAATTAGTATTTAATAACTTGCCTTTTCTTACCTAAACCTAGAGTTTACATAATGACAAAGTTTTATATGATATACCTTATAATTCTTTCAAAAAAAAAAAATAACTACCAGACCCCTTGAGAGCAAAATAAGTCAGTAAGATGGTCATAAAACATTCACTGAAAGGGACCAGTGAATGGTGTAATGGATACGTCGCTGGACTTCCATGTAGTCGGCGATTTTCCTTCTGGACCCAGTGGCTTGTGCGCATCCCCCCTGGGGGGTGATTTCTCACTTTCTGTCTCTCTGTCTTTCTCTCTCTCTGGCGAGTACACGCGCCCTATGACAAAAACCTCTCCAAAGTAAAAAAACAAAAAAAAACAAAACAACAACAACAACAAAAAACACTCACTGAGGTTGTTCTGATTCTGGGTGTTATTTGGGTGCACTGAATAAATTAAAGTATAAAGATCTTACATCAGGTCCAAATTAGGCCCTCCAATGCTTTCTCAATGGAATAGAAGCCACTGAATTACTTCCTCTAAGTTTAGAGCCTGGTTGTAGCTGATTTTCTGTGGTTGTACATGTTATTAATATCTATTAACTTTAGAATAAAATGTCATATTGAAATTGAAGAGGAATGTTGGAACTCTGCTAAGGACGATTGTTTTTGCAGATGCAATAATATGTAAAATAGCACCACTGTTCCTAGTGGTACATTTTATAAGAATTGGGTGTTACTTTAGCCATTCTGTACAACTCTAAGAAACTTGTATTCTATCAATGTTGATCCTCTCTGTAATTTTATTTGACTAGAATTTTTTTTCTCTTTTTGTTTGACAAATGTTATTTTGCTGGAGGTTTGCTATTCCAGTTTCAATAGAGAATAGTTTTCTTTCTCTTTACATTCATTTAAAACAATATTTAGCATTCTTAGTGATAAATGAGATAGTACAAGTGAAAAAATGCTGAAATTTTATATTGTGACATACTAATAGGTTAGTAAAATTATAGGAAAAAAATAAAACTAAAGTACCATCAGATGGTGTAATGGTTATGTCACTAGACTCCCACATGGTTGACTGTGGTCTGAGTTCTGGACCCAGTGGTTTAAAACTCACAATGGGTAAGTATGTGTGCATGGGCAAAGTCCTGAGAGGAGAATAGAGAAGAAGGGATTGCAACGTGGCCATCCCCCCTGGGGGTATAACTTTTCACTTTTTATCTTTCTGTCTCTCTCTGTCTCTCTGGCAAGCCCATGTGCTCTGTAGCAAAAATCTCTCTTGCTCTTAAAAAATATATTTTTATTACATCTGGACAGCAGTATAATGTACACCATCATCAAACAATGATGGTAGGTATGAGATAAAAAGGTGAACAAAGTGTGCCTTTTGCATCACACTGTCTTATAATCGTTAACTATTTTCACTGTTTTTATGCCCTCCAATATTTCTATCTCTACCATAAAGTGTGGATAGTCGGTATATATTAAGTGGATAGACACAATATCTTTCTTTAACATCTTGGTTTACGTCACTCAGAAATAGATCCTCCATATCCAACCACTTTCTATCGAATGCCAGGGTCTAGTTGTTTTTTTATGGCTGAGTAGTATTCCATGGAGTATATGTGCCACACTTTTTCAATCCATTCATCAGGTTGTGGACATTTGGATTGGTTCCATGTCTTAGAAATTGTAAACAATGCTGCAATAAACATTGATGTGCAAGCACTTTTACCACCGAGTATTCTCTTGTCTCTTGGGTAGATACCCAGAAGTGGGATTCCTGGATCAAATAGTAGTTCTATTTGTAGAATTTGAGGAACCTCTACATTGTTCTCCACAGTGGCTGAACCCGTTTACATTCCCACCAACAGTGTAGGAGAGTTCCCTTTTCACCACATCCCTGCCAATACTTATCACTTTTTATATTCTTAATCTTTGCCATTCTGACAGGGGTTAGGTGGTATCTCATTGTGGTTTTTATCTGCATCTCTGTAGGAGAGTTCCCTTTTCACCACATCCCTGCCAATACTTATCACTTTTTATATTTTTAATCTTTGCCATTCTGACAGGGATTAGGTGGTATCTCATTGTGGTTTTAATCTGCATCTCCCTTATGATGAGGGATGTTGAGCATTTCCTCATATGCTATTTGGCTGTTTGTATATCTTCTTAGAGAGATTTTTATTCAGCTCATTTTCCCATCTTGTAATTGGGTTAATCATTTTATTTTTTAATATAAGGCACTTGAGTTTCCTGTGTATTCTGGTTATCAGTCCCTTGTCTGAGGCACATTTTACAAAAAAATATTCTCCCATTCTGAAGGTTTTAGATTCACACCTGCTACTGTGTCCTTTGTTGTGCAGAAACTTCTTAGTCTGATATAATCCCACTCGTCTATTTTAGGGATTATTGCCTGTGTTTTGGGAGTCTTACTTAAGAAGTCTTTCATATTCCAATGTCTCCCAGAGTTTCTGCAGCATTTTCCACCAGTAGTTTTAGAGATTGAGGTCTTAGGTTCAGATCTATGATCCATTTTGTATTTACTTTTGTTAATGCTAAATATGGGGGCTCAGTTTTCATCTTTCTGAAGGTGGATATCCAGTTTTCCCAGCACATTTACTAAAAATGTTTTTGTTTTTCCAATGGAATGACTGGTATACTTTGTCAAAAATTCGGTTGGCTATAAGCTTTGGTTGGTTATTTCTGGGGTCTCTATTTTATTACATTCCATCCCGCAAAAACATATCTGTTTTTGTGCCAAAACCATGCTGTTTTGATGATCATAGCTTTATAGTTTATCTTGGGATAGGGAGTGATATGCCTCCCATCATTGTTTATCCAAGGATGTTTTTATCTTTTTCTCCCATATGAAAGACAATGTTGCTGTGTATACTTGGTTTAAATTGTTTTTCAAGAGGTCTGATGTTAGCCTGATAGGGTGACCTTGGTAAGTAACTTGACGTTTCCTTCTTTCCAACTTTAGTATGTCTTTGCTGTTTTTGCCAATCTGGCTATGATGTGCCTTGGAGAGGATCTTCTTGGATTGATTCTACTTGGGGTCCTATGTATTTCTGGGGTCTAGATATTTGAATGCTTTTCTAGGTCTGGAAAGTTCTTCCACGATATCATGGAACACATTATCAATGTCCTTATTATTTTCTTCCTCTTCTGGGATGCCAATTATTCAGATGTTGGGGTGCTTGATGATATCCAGTATTCCTTGTATATTACCCTCATTTTTCTTGGTTGTATTCTCAATCTTTTTTATTTTTTTTCTAGGTCAGATGTTTTGTCTTCTACATTTGAGATTCAATCTTCTATCTGATCTAATCTATTTTTAATACTTTCAAGGGAGGTTTTGATTTCCTGTATCATATTCTTCAACCCTAGAAGTTCCATCTGGTTCCTTTTTAAATGTGTCTATTTCTTCTTTCAGATCATGAAAGGACTTCATCTCCTGGAGCTCATTATCTCTTTTCTCTTTCATCTCAGTTTGTCACTACAAATACTCTGAATTCCTTATCGGACATGTTCACAACATCCATTGTATTGACTGTGGATGATGTGGGCTTGACAATTTTCCTTGGGGGAGAGTCTTATTGTTACTTGCTCATATTTCTTGAGCCTCTGTGATTGTTTCTAGTCATCTGGTGTTCTATACATTCCTTCCTAACTTATTCAAGGTTTCTCTGAGTGTTAAAAGGTGTGCATAGTTAGAAAATTAGTGATCTCTTTTCTGGTATGCCTACCTGCTCTTCACCAATACCATGCACTGTTGTCATTGGTCCTAGGTGACCCAAAGTCCTTTCTGTTTCTAAGGAGTAGTAAACCTCAAACTGACTTAATAAGCTTCACATCAGGAACAAAGAAAAATTTGTGCAGCATGCAAGTGTGCCACATGATATTCAAAATACTGAAATTCAGAGAGTCCAAAGGCAAGTAAAGAAGGGACAGAGGATGAGCGACAGGTCATAGTTCTTAGGGCCTATAGCCACAGGCAACCTGATGTCCAGCAATGCCACTGGCTCGAACCAGTCTCCAGATGGGGTGGAGAGAGGTGGAAGTTCGTCTTAAAGTCCCAAGAAAGAAACCTGAAGTTCTGAGACAAGTAGCGGTGGGGATGAGCAATGGTTCCCAGCCATTGGGGCCTGCAGCCACCAGCGGCCTTGTGTCCAGCACTGCTGCTGGCTTGAACCAGTTTCCACATGGTGGGGGGGAGGAGTGCAAGTTCTCATACCTTTGAATTTGTGTTTGTTTTGTGTCCTATCATGTGGTCAATCTTTGAAAATGTTCCATGTCAGGTTGAGGAATATATATATTTTGTAGTGGTTGGGTGAAACATTCTGCAGATGTCTGTCAAATTTATTTTATGTATGGTATCATTTAGATCTTGTATCTCTTTGTTTACTTTTTGTCTAGATGATCTGTCCAGAGGAGACAGTGGGGTATTGAGATCCGCTAAAATTATTGTGCTGCAATCTGTCTCTCCCTTGAGATCTAACCATCTCTCTTGGATGTATTTATGTGTTCCAGTGTTGGGTGCATAGATATTTACAAATGTTATATCTTATTGGTGAACAAGTTCTTTTAGTACTATATAATGTCCTTCTTTGTCTATTCTTAATCTTAACGTCTATATTTTCTGATATTAGCATCACTACTCCAACTTTTTTTTAGTTTCCATTTGCATGGAATACCTTTTTCCATCCCTCCACTTTCAGTCTATGTATGTCCTTATCAATGAAGTGTGTTTCTTGTAAGCAGCATATAGATAGCTTCTGCTTTTGCATCCATTTAGTGAGTCTGCATCTTTTAGTGGGAGAATTTAATCCATTAACATTCAATGTTTTTATTGATATTTGCAGATTTATCCCTGTCCTTTTCTTAGCCATTTTCTCAGTTTTTTGTTCTGTTTTTGTTTGTCACTCTTTAGGTATCCTTATACAACACTACCCTCAGTACTTCCTGTAGAACTGGTCCATTATTTGTGGATATTTTCTGGTTTTGTTTAATGGAGAATACTTTTATTTGCTCTTCTCATTTGAAGGGTAATTTCACTGGATATAGTATTATTGGTTGAAATTGTTTTTATTTTAATGTCTTGAATACATCTTCCCCCTCCTTCCTCATCTGCATTGTTTCAGTTGAGTGATCTGACACTCTAATGGGTTAGCCTTTATAAGTAACTTGACATTTATCCCTTGCCTTTTTTTTTTTTTTGGAGAGGTTTTCGCTATAGGGCACGTGCGCTTGCCAGACAGACAGAGAGAGACATAGAGACAGAAAGCGAGAAATCACCCCCCAGGGGGGATGGTCACACCGCAATCCCTTCTCCTCCATTCTCCTCTTGGGATCTTGGGCACGCATGCACACACGCCCGGCGTGGGTTTTAAGCCACCGTGTGCAGGACACAAACCGTGGTTAACTACGTGGGAGTCCAGCGATATAGCTATTATGCTAACTGCTGGTTCCCTATCCCTTGCCATTTTTAGGGTATTGTTTTTGTTTTTAATTATTACCAACCTGGCTATGATGTGCAGGGGGGAGGTATTTTTGTGTGTGTTGATTCTATTTGGAGTCCTTTTTATTGCTTGGGTCTGTATTTCTTTACATTTCTCTGTATTTGAAAACTTTAAGATGGTATTTTATGAAAGAGGTTTTCCATACCTTTAGCAGATTCTTCACCTTCTGGACTACCCAGTATATGGATATTTCAGGGTTTCACGGTGTCTAGAATTTCCCGTATGTTGTCCTCGCCTTTAAATTTATTTTTTGGTTGTTTTTCTTTTCCTTTTTTTCAGGAGGGGCGTATTTGGTTTGTGCTGAGACTTTGTCTTTGAGGTCAGAAATTCTTTCTTCTTTGTGGTCCAATTTGCTGTTAATGCTTTCTAGGGAGATTTTTTTTTTGTATTGTATACCTCATTTCCAGAAGTTCTGGAATTCTTTTTTTTAGGGTGTCTATTTCTTTCATGTCCTGAAATAATTTTCTTATTTCCTGAAACTGATTATCTGTTTTCTCTTGAATCTCATTGGGTTTCATCACTATGAACATTTGGAATTCTTTTTCTGACATTTCTGTGTATTTCTCAGTGCTGTCTGGTGAAGGGCTAGTAGCTTCACCTGGGGAAGAGCTACCACCTTGTTTTCTCACATTTCTTCAAGATCTTTGTTGGTTTTTAGTCAACTGATGCATTATTCAGTTTTTTCTCTTAATTGGAGTAGATTCTGTAGTACGAGTAGAGGAAATTCCACCCTTAATTCCCAGGTGTGTTCCTGCTGCAGGGCTGTGTCTCCCAGGTCAGAGCAGTTATGGCGAACTTCAGGGTGAAATTTCCTCTTCTTAACATTCAGTTCTTGATGAAGTGATAGTAAGATAGGGAGATATAACTTGGTGGAGATGATCTAGTTGTGTGCTGCACTTTGCACAGCACACCAATTGGTATACTAAAAGTTCCAAAGTGGTTCCAAGGCCCCAAGCATGGACTCATCCTACAAGCCCGCCCAGACCAGGCTCAAGACTCCAGGCAGGTGGGCAGATGGGGCGAGCCCAGGCTGCTGGAATGAAGGGCAATGCAGTCCAAAAGTTTTGAAGTGGCTCCCAGGCCCCAAGCATAAACTCACTCTAAAGGTCTGCCCAGATTAGGTTGAAGGCTCCAGATGGGTGGGTGGGGGTGGGGTAAGCCCAGGCTGCTAGGATGTTGGAGTCCAAACGTTCTGAAGTGGTTCCCAGACCCTGAGCAAGGACTCACCCTAAAGGCCAGCCCAGACTGGGCTCTGGCCCAATTCTTTATTCATCCTTGAGTAAAAAAACATAATGGAATTCAATTTTCCGTGTATGTGTACAAAACTAACACACCAACAACAGTAAGACTGAGGGAGTCTTGTAATTCCTTCACCTAAGTAATGGAGACTGCCTCAAAATTGTGATAATTTGTAGTCCACACTGATCATTCAGAAAGTGCTATTTCAATCACATTGTTGGCAAAAAGCAGCCCCGACACTTGCACATGCTAGCTGGAGACTGTTCTGAGAGAGTAACCTTGTATTTTTGGATTCCTGGTGTGTTCTCAGAATGTATAATGTCTTGTAATGACTATTTATAATGCAAATTAGAGCTCCACTGTAATATTCTTTGCTTTATTTATTTATTTAAATGTATTTATTTATTTTTCATTTCATTTTATTTTATACATTCAATCACATTATTATTTGTCTTGCAAAATGGATATTTCAACAGGTGAACATCTCTCCCCAGCATAGTTGACAAAACCACAAAAATCCTCAACAGACAATACCACACCTCCCTGTGACATCAATACATTGTTTTCCTATTTTTCTTCTAAATGTCCTTCCTCAGACCCTCCTCTTGCACACATACTATATCTGGTATTTACATCTATATACTGTGTATCTATATCCTTTAGTGAATTAGTTTCAGTCATAGAGTGCGGACACAGTATATATTAAGAGGGAATATATAATGCCTCTCTTTCATAGCCTGGCATGCTTCACTCAGCAGTAAGTCTTCCATATTCATTCACTTCCTGTCAAAAGCCAGGGTTTATTTTAGGGCTGCATAGTATTCCATTGAGTATATTTGCCACAGTTTTTCTATCCATTCATCTGTTTGTGAGCATTTGGGTTGTTTCCATGACTTAGCAATTGTGAATATTGCCGCAATGAAAATCGATGTGCAAGCACTTTTCTGATTAAGTATTCTTCTGTCCTTTGGGTAGATACCAAGAAGTAGGATTGCTGGATCATATGGTAGTTCTATTTGTAGATTTTGGAGGAATCTCCAAATTGTTCTCCACAGTGGCTGAACCAATTTACCTTCAAACCAGCAGTGTAAGAGAGTCCCCCTTTCACCACACCCACGCCAGCACTTATCAGTTTTTGTTTTTTAAATCTTAGTCATTCTGACTGGGATTAGGTGGTACCTCCTTGTTGTTTTGATCTCCATTTCCCTTGCACTGAAGAATGTTGAGCACTTTTTCATGTGTCTTTTAGCTATTCCTATGTCATCTTTGGAGAGTGGCTTTTTCAACTCATTCTCCCATCTTTTAATAGGATTGATAGTCTTTTTTTTGAAACAGCGGCTTGAGTTCCTTGTGAATTCTGGTTATCAGTCCCTTACTTGACGCATAGTTTACAAAAATATTTTCTCATTCTTTGGGCGGTCTATTCACAGTAATTACTGTGTCTCTTGCCATGCAGAAACTTCTTAGTCTGATGTAATCCCACTTGTCTATTTTGGGGATTATCGACTGTGTGTTTGGGGTCTTATTTAAGAAGTCTATCCCTACCCCAATGTCTCCAAGACTTTCCCCCAGGGTTTTCCACTAGCAGTTTTATAGTTTGAAGTCTTATATTTAGATCTTTAATCCACCTTGACTTCATTTTTGTCAGAGGTGAGAGGTAGGGGTTCAGGTTCAGCTTTCTGCAAGTGGAAATCCAGTTTTTCCAGCAGCATTTGCTGAAGAGGTCTTCCTTTTCTGCTGAATTGACTGGTACCCCTTGTCAAAAATCAGTTCACTGAATGTTTGGGAATTTATTTCTGGGGACTCTATCCATTGGTCCACCTGTCTGTTTCTGTGTCAGTACCATGCTGTTTTTATTACCACAGCTTTGTAGTATATTTTTGGGTCAGGGAGTGAGATGCCACCCACTCCACTCTTCTACAGAACTGCTTTGGCAATACGGGTTCTTTTATTATTCCAGACAAACTTTATGATTGTCTTTTCTAGATCTGTGAAGAATGTGTCTGGTACTTTGATTGGCATTGCATTAAATAGGTAGATTAATTTGGGTAAAATTGCCATTTTGATTATATTAATTCTTCCAATCCATGAACATAGGATATCCTTCCACATTTTTGTCATTTTCCATTTCTTTTTTTTTTTTTTTATCTTGCTTGTTGTAGTTTTCCTTGTGGAAGTTTTTAACTTCTTTGGCTAGATTTATCCCCAAGTATATTGTACTTTTTGTGGCTATGATAAATGGAACAACTTCTTTCAGTTCTATCTCAGTATGTCTGTTGTTCATATATAGAAATGTTATAGATTTCTGGATACTAATTTTGTATCCTGCAACTTTACTGTATTCATGTATTACTTCCAGAAATTTTTTCATGGAAACCATTGGGTCTTCTA
>NW_006159599.1:110478-111372 GCF_000334495.1 Tupaia belangeri chinensis | reverse complement strand
CGTGCCTGGAATAAAGCCTACCTGATCATGATATAGATACCTTTTCTATAAGTTGTTGGTCACAGTTTGCTAGTATATTGTTGAGAATCTTTGTGTCTATATTCATCAGTGATATTGGTCTATAGATTTCCTTCCTTGTCCTGTCCTTATCTGTTTTAAGGATAAGGGTAATAGAGGCTTCATAGAATGCATTAGGGAGAGATTCACCCTTTTGGATCTTCAGAAATAACTTGAGCAGAATGGGGCTTAACTCTTCTTTGAACGTTTTGTAGAATTCAGAGGTGAATTCATCAGGATCAGGGATTTTCTTTGTTAGGAGGTTGTTTATTACTGATTCAAACTCCTGGTTTGTTATGGGCCTATTCAAACATTCTATAGACTCCTGACTCTATCTAGGTTCATTATATTTGCCCAGGAATATGTCCATCTCATCCAGATTATCTTGTTTATTGGCATGCAGATGTTCATATTATCCTCTAATAATGTTTTGTATTTCTACTATGGCTGTTGTCATTTTGCCTCCTTCATTGCAGATCTGATTCACTCTGTTTCTTTCTCTCTTCTTAATAAGTCTCACTAGTGGTGTATCAATTTTGTTTATCTTATCAAAGAACCAGCTTTTACTTTCATTTATTTTTTGTATAGTTCATTTATTTTTTATTTCATTTATTTCTGCTCTGGTCTTTAATATTTACTTTCTCCTAGAGTTTTTTTTGGTTCTTTTTCCTCTTGCTTTTCCAATTCTGTGATGCATGATGTTAGGTGATCCATTTGCATTCTTTCCATGTTCCTCTTATATGCACTAATTTCTATGAACTTCCCTCTTATGACTGCTTTAGCAGTCATAAAATTATGGAAACTCGTGTCCTCATTGTCATTGGCTTCCCTTAAAAC
>NW_006159599.1:102303-107412 GCF_000334495.1 Tupaia belangeri chinensis | reverse complement strand
TATCCATTCAGCCAGTATGTGTCTCTTTATTGGAGAATTTAATCCATTAACATTCAATGTAATTATGGATGTTGCTGGACCTGTCCCGCCATTTAAGTTGGCCATTATCTTAGTTGCCTTTTACTCCTTTGTTTTGGCTCTTACTTCTTTAATTTTCCTGGAGCAGTACTTTCTTCAGGGTTTCTTGGAGAGCTGGCCTGAGGCTAGCAAATTCTTTCAGGTTTTGTTTGTCTAAGAAGATTTTAATCTCTTTTTTTTCCATATGAAGAATAGTCTTGCAGGATGTAATAATCTTGGTTGAAATTGTTTCTCTCTTAACACTTTCAATACATCTTCCTATTATTTTCTTGCTTGCATTGTTTCCATTGAGAAGTCTGGAGTTAGCCTGATGGGGTGACCTTTGTAAGCCACTTACTTTTCGTTTCTCTCTTGCCAGTTTTAGTATCTTATGTTTATCTGTGGTTTTAGCCAGTCTGGCTATGATATGCCTTGAGGAAGATCTGGGGTTGATTCTATTTGGGGTCCTTTGTATTTCTTGCGTCTGGATGCTTGAGTGCCTCTCTAGACTTGGGAAATTTTCTTCCAAGATTTCATGGAATATCTTTTCCATGCCCTTATTAGTTTCTTCATCTTCTGGGATACCAATTATTCGGATGTTAGGGCATCTAATGGAATCTAGTGTTTCTCATATGTTATCCTCATTTTTAAAAAAATTTTCTCTATCTTTTTGGTGGTGTTCTCTAGGTCCAAAGTTTTATCTTCTACATCAGAGATTCGATCTTTAGCATCATCTAATCGACTTTCAATACTTTTGAGAGAGTTTTTGATTCCTTGTATTACAGCCTTGACCTCTAATATTTCCATCTTATTCTTTCTTAGCGTGTCCATTTCTTCCTTCATATTGTGGAAGGACTTTCTCATCTCCTGTAGTTCATTGTCTCTTTTCTGTTCCAGCTCATACTATTTGTTCTAATTCTTCCTCGGACTTTTTGGTAATATCCTCTATTTTTTCAAGAAATGGAAGGGAGTCACTGTGTTCTTTTGATGGAGACATTTTTTCCTGCTTTATTCAGACCTGTGGTTCTTCTTCTACTTCTACCATTGGTAGATGTGTTCCCTTTGGAATACCTTCTAAGAGAATGTTTCCTCAAATAGGAGCATGTGTATTTCCTTTTTGCAGTGGACTGAAGACTGTCAAAGTCTCTCTTCTGTTTGTGTTTAGCAATGTGATCCAATGAGGAGTATTCTCTTCAGGTGTACAAAGAAAAGTATCTCCTTTTTCACAGGTGGTTCAGTAAAAGGGAGGATCCCGGAGAGTCTTAAAAGACTAGAATATTTCAAAACTGTAATTCTAGACGTAGCCAAACTGCCAGGGATGTTGGGAACCAGCAGTTAGCGTAATGGCTATGTTGCTGGACTCCCATGTAGTCAATCGCGGTTCGCGTCCCAGACCCAGTGGCTTAAAACTCACGCCGGGCGCGTGTGCGTGCGTGCCCAAGATCCCGAGAGGAAAATGGGGGAGAAGGGATTGCAGTGTGACCATCCCCCCTGGGGGGTGATTTCTCGCTTTCTGTCTCTGTCTCTCTCTCTGTCTTTCTGGCGAGCGCACGTGCCCTATAGCGAAAAAAAAAAACTCTCCAAAAAAAACCAAACAAACAAACAAACTGCCAGGGATGTTGTAGATAAAGGAACTGAGGACCAAATAAGTGGGAAGAAAATAATAAGGAAAATAAAGAAAAGTAGCAGTTTTGCCAGGGGTCTGAAGTTGGAAGTGGTGTAGCTGCAGAGCTGAGGGTGTTCCTGTGTGGTAAGGAGAAATGAGAAATTTACAAATTAAAGAAAGGAGAAGTAAAGAAAATCCTACCTTGCCTACAGAGATAGGTGTCTCTGGCTTGGTGGTCCTGGGGCTGGAGCTGGGCTGGGGAGCCCTGCCTCAGTTTCCCTTATGCCAGGGGTCTGAAGTTGGAAGTGGGGTGGCTGCAGAGCTGAGGGCATTCCTTGCTGACAGAGATAGTGGTCTCTGGCTTGGGGGATCCTGGGGTTGGAGCTGGATTGGGGAGCCCTGTCTCAGTATCCCTTACACCAAGGGTCTGAAGTTGGAAGTAGGGTGGCTGCAGAGCTGAGGGCGTTCCTTGCTGACAGAGATAGGGGTCTCTGGCTTTGGGTCCCGGGGCTGGAGCTGGGTTGGGGAGCCCTGCCTCAGTATCCCTTATGCCAGGGTTCTGAAGTTGGAAGTCTGTAATCTTCTTTGTTAATGAAAATATGTCAGTGTATTGACAAGCTAGAAAACCATGATGTACTTGATTGTGTCTCCTTCAGAAGTTTGTTGCTCCTGGTACAGTAATGTATGGAAGAATATTGTGAGTATGTTTACTCTGGGGCCTGGGAAAACTTAATTTTCTAGAGCATACACTTGTTATCAACTGAACATGAAATGGGATGCAGGTACCAGGGAGCACATTTTCAAGGAGCCACCACTCAGTGATACTTGGACATGATTGTCATTAACTCACAAGCATAACACTTGGAACAATACAGAGATGCATGAACAGTTGAACTTAGAAGTAGCAGTACTGGCTTTATGTAATAAAGGAAGCATTTTTTAACTTAAAAGAATTATTTTTTAATTTAAAGAAACAGAATTTGAATAGATATTCCTCCAAACAGGCTACACAGATAGCCAGTAAGCACACAAAATATGTTCAAATATCATTAGCCATCAAGGAAATGCAAACTAAAAGTACAATAAGGTCTAACTTTATACCCATTAGTATACCTGTAACCAAAAAAGTCAAGTGGTGGAGAGAATATGGGGAAATTGGAACCCTCGATCACTGCTGGTGGCAATGTAAAATGGTGCATCAACTTAGGAAAATAGTTTAGCAGTTCTTTGAATGGTTAAACATAGCATTATGGTATGATCCAGAAATTCCATTCTCAAGTATATATCCAAGAAAAATAAAGATAAATGTTTACAAAAAACTTGTACATGAACATTCATATACATACATACATATGAATGTTCACAGATTATTCACAATACCCCCAAAAGTATAAGCAACCAAAATTTCCGCCAATCCATAACTGGGTAAACAAATGTGGCATATCCATATAATGGAATATTATTTGATAAAAGGAAATGAAGTACTGGTACGTACTATGACTTAGATGAACCTTGAAAACATGCAAATGAAAGAAGTGAGACACAAAAGGCCACACATTGTATGATTCAATTCAAATAAAAATGTCCAGTAAGAAATGGCCACAGACAAATCAGGATAGTGATTCGAATCAGACACAACACTAGAACAGAGTTCTGGTGGCCTCCTGCTGTGGCAGATATTACTTGCTGGGTTGTGGGGAGGTCCTAGATTAAGGCAATAGCTTTTGAATATCTGGCACAGTATTTAAACTCTGCTAACAACTGAAATAGTTGTTCCAGTGTATATCACCCCAAACACAGGACAGAGAATGGGAATACAATTTCCTAAGACTTTATGAATAAAATCAGGCAAATGGCTGATACTTGCATTAATGGGGCATCTTGCTGATTCTACATATAGAAATTTGTTTTCTAGGCATAAAATAAGGGCCAAATAATATTACAGTGTACTACTCCAAGCAGGTTTTTTTGTTTTGTTTTGGTTTTTGGGTTTTTTTGTTTGTTTGTTTGTTTGTTTGTTTGTTTTCAGATTATCAAGCTGTCTAACTTTGAAAATAGGGATACAGTTGGGTTAAAATTTCAATCCTCTCTAACATGAATTTCTTCAGGAGGTCACTCCTTGAGGCTCTGTCCAGGTGGCATAGGGGAGCATAGGGCTCTGCCCAATGATGTATAGTCCCTTCTCACAGTGTTGGAAATAAGGCTGGACCTTCTGTCTGCACCTGCATAATCATACAACTTAACAGAGTCCTATGAACAATGACTGGGGAGACAAACCAAGCAGGAAACAACCTTCTAGAGAGAAAAAAATTCCAATCACCACGTTTACATCAAAGCTTCAAAGAAGCAATGAAAGCAAGCAATCATAAATTTCCCACTACTTAGGCAGTCACTCTGAGTGGTATAGGAAGACCTAATCCAGAAGTGAGAGAAGGAAGCCCTGCCTCCTCCATCTAAGCCTAGTATATTTGTGCAGAAAATGATAGGTGATGGGAATGTTGATGTCAAATTGGAACATTAGCAGGATGCTGGTTTCCATGGTGATAATGTCATCTCACTGATAAATATCATCACAGATGTACAGGAAGTTATCCACACAAGATTGGCAAGGTTCCTAGGAGTGAAGGGGAGATGCAGTCACAACTAAACATACATCCCTATCCTCTATGCTTAGAAAGGAAAGGCAGAGGTGGAAAAGGATGCAAGATAGGAAGCACCCACTTATACATTTTCTAGCACAGACCTTCAGGGGAACTCTGAGAGAAAGTTCTGGTTGACCTAGATGTCTCATCAGAAAATAAAGAAAGAAAGAAAAGGAGAGGCCTGTCCAAAACTGCACCATGACCAAAGAGAAGGTAGGGCCTCTTGGGGTGCATTCTCACAGTGACAAAATCTGCATAATGAAACACAGGGTCTGTGGAGGAGTCCAACTCGGCAGGGCTCCAGGACCTATCTGAGCCCTTTGACCTTTGAGCACCACTTCTGGTTGGTTCAGTACATTGGCAAGGCCGTTACTGTATGCCCCCTGACCTTGGAACAAGCTTGGGTCAATTAGCATGTTGGCAAGGCCACTTGCTATTAACTCCGGGACTGTGGTAGCTTTGCTGGGAAGTGACCCCCCTCTGACTCCCCAATATACTACTATAAAAGAATTACATAGCTCTCTCATATATCTTGAGTGTGTGGTAAGATTTCCCGAAAAGTCCCCCGACCACTCCCCTTTACCCTGACCACTTACTGTTAATTACAGTGCTTCATTGGGCACAATAAAGGGTGTGCTAAGTTCTTCTTGATCTTTGGAAGGCGCTTCAAGACACATTTAATATAAATAACCTTTTTACATACAATAGGACTAGGCTGAAACTGGCCCAGGATGCTCTCGTCCCATGGTAACTAATGTTCTAACAAAATACATAACAGTGGTGCCATAGGCTACACAAGTGTAT
>NW_006159599.1:97178-102233 GCF_000334495.1 Tupaia belangeri chinensis | reverse complement strand
TATTTTAGTAATCATAAGACGGCTGCTGATGAACATCGGCTGATAGTTAACTCTGCTTGCTGGAATTGTTTCCTGAAACTGCACTGCTTGAAGTTACCAGGAACCTGCTTTCATCAATCAAAAAATTGTTGAACTCTATCGATGATTAATAGACCTTCCCTTAATCAAACCCTGAATGGTTTCTATTGTTAAAACTTTATGAATTGATAATTAGAACACGTAGTCCCTCTCCCATTTACTTGCATGTATCACATTTTCAATAAAAAGGCACGATGATTCCTAATAGTTGTCTCTCCTCAGAGAGCAATCTCAGAGGAGTGTCCGACTCAGGACGTGCATGAAAAAAGCACAAGGCCTTTGTCTTCCTTTCCTTCCAGTGCCGCCTCAGTCGAGTCAACCCACCTCCAGCTGAGGCTGGTCCCTGGCAGGTCTGGGAGTAGAGATCTGACCTCCTGATGAATGAGAACCAGGAATGGGAAACCGAATGCCTGCTCTGGTGGAAGGAGGAAAGAAATTCACAGAAAGGGGAATTATAGATGGAAAATAATCTTGTGCTTTGTGTCCTAGTTTAGGAATGACTAAGGATGAATAAAGATGTTTAGAGATGGAAGGCAGTAAGAGAGGAACAGGGGAAAACTGGCATAGTGGGAAAGCAGAGAGAAAGAACTGTTGGTGGGAGATAAAACATGTGAATGTACAGATGAGGCTGGTCAGGGGTGACCTAGGCCAAGCCAAGGGTGAGAAGAAACACTGTTCTGGAAGCACTTTCTCATATCTTGTCCTCTGGATGTTAAATCTAGGTTTTGAGAGACAATAAGGAGGCAGGAAACCCCAACCCATCTGCAGAGACAGAAAGATTCTTTCCTATCTACAGCTCACTGCCCAACCCAGCCTTCCTCCCAGACCTCTATCTCTCCCTATTTTCAGATCATAGACTGAACTTACTGTCTTGTCTTACAGACAAGGGAATTTGGGTTAAGAAAGGAGCAGTGGCCGGTTTAGGTTCAGAAAACAAGCTAGTGGAAACAAAAGGGCAAGACTCTCTTCCACTTCTCTGCTCATCAACAGCTTCTTTCTTTCTTCTCTCCTTATAGCACCCACAAATTTCCCCTTTCGAAGTCTTTCTATACTTTTTAACACTATGAGTAGAAGGTTCCTAACCTTCCCAGAACATAGCCAGAAAACTTGTGTCCTAGTTCTCACAGAAGGGATGTTCATGGTGCCAAGGCTTGATAAGAAGTGCCCCTACCTCTCTCTCTCTTCCCGTTCTATCTTTATTTACATTTATGGTGAACTGAAAACTCCAGAACTCTTCTTTAACATTCTTAAGGCTAAGGCCAAGGATATCTCTTGGGGCACAGGGAAAGCTGGGAAAAAGAAAGTGGGTTAGGAAGGGAGAGAGCAGGGAGAAAGCAAGTGAAGAAAAGGAGAGCTAAAGAGAAAAGAGATGAAGTGGAAGAATGAGGAGGAACTTAAGGGAGAAGGAATATAGTGAATGAGTAGGGAGGAAGCAAGATGTAAGATAGCTCAGGAGGAAGAGGAGGAATAAGTGAGGGAAGGCAAGAGCAAGTGGGGGAGATACAGGGGGCTTGGTCATTGAGAAAACTTCATGGTGAGGGCTGCAGTTCACAAGGGGACAAGAAAGACATCCACATCCATAACATAATATTCAATAGCCTGGCTCAAATCTCTGCTTCCAGCACTAATCACGGATGTTTCTCCCACCTGCTCTTGTTTCCTTCTAACTGCGGAAACTGTGTCTATTTTAGAAAAACACATCAATACAGAAACACTTATTTTAACTAATTTTCCACGTTTACATTGTCTTATAGGCCAGTCTGACATATGAAAGAATCAGCAACATATTGTATATTGGCAAAAATGATATGTGTCTGATCTCCCAACAACCTCTAGTTATTTCATTGCATCTGCCAGGTATTTCTCTCCCCACATACTTCATCTTCCCTATGAGGCATCCTATGCTCAGTATTTCTGGCCAACTACTACCCTTTTCAACCCCTTCCCAGATCACCCCTTGCTCTTTTTGTCTTTTCATAATAATGTCCTGACTCTCATAAGAATGTCCTATCTCGTTTCTCTCTATGTAAAGTGTTAGTGTCTAAGTTCAGTGTCCTGATTGATGTCCTGGCTGAGGAGGCACTTGCTATCTCTGTTGAGAAAAATCCTACACTATATGCAGACAGTAGCAAGGCGGATTGAAAGTCCTTCATTCCTCAAATAGACCACATAAACAAGTACAAGCTGGAGATGGCCATAAAGGCCCAGAATCTCCAGAAATCCTTGAAACTCATCATATTTCAAGTTGAACAAATAAGGTGTCCAGGGTTGTGGTGACTGAGGTAGAGGAAAGAGAAGGTTCCATAGATGGTTCACTGCTCTCCCCCTTTCACTCTGGATTTGCTGTCTAACATCACAACTGAAACTTGACTAGATTCTATATTCCCATTGCATACAAAGTCAGTCCTCATATGCTGATGATTTGAAAAGGTTTATCCTGATGAGCTACCTCTTCAACTCTTTCTACCTTTGAGGCACTAAACCCTTAATAACATTCATCCTGAACAATTACAGATGCACAGCTTAAACTTTTGTTTCTGCTACTAATAGTGGAATTTTTTTCCAACCTGCTCTTATTTCCATCCAACTGCAAAGACTGTGTTTATTTTAGAAAGAAAATTAGATTCATCTCTGCCTGTCTTGCACAAGATTTATCAGGCACAAGGGCTCTGAGGGCGGTCCTGGAGGTTCTGGCACTGATAGCCATTACTCAGAACTCATGACAATCTGCAAGCATCATTTTTTTTAAATAAAGAATTATTTTATTTAACTTTATTTATTTAGTTAGTTTGACCAGAGTGAGAGAGAGAGAGAAAGGGAGAAAGCAAGCCACTAGGGCCATGACTCAAACAACAGTTGGCCATGTGGGAGTCCAATGTCCTTAACCACCACAACACCTGCTGGCCCCCAGTCTGAAAACTTAACTCATGAAAACTTCCAACTCTTCAACTTCTTCATTTATCATTTTGGTGACCACTCCTTCCCCACAAAGCTTCTTTGAAAAACAAATAAGATTCCAGATACTGCTACAAGCAAAGGGCTTTGCCAGACACCAGGATGCCTGTGGCTGAAGGGCCTAGTGACCAGATCTGTGGTTTATCTCCTCCCAAACTCACTTTTGGACTTCAAGTTTTTGTCAGGACTTTAAGACAAACTTATGCCCCTCCCCATCCCATTCTGATACTGGTTCAAGGGAAAGGCCTTGCCTGACATCAAGCAGCCTGCAGCTGCACGGCCTAACAGCCAGAATCCATGGCTCATCCCCTCTTCCACTCATCTTTGAACTCTCAAGACTTTGGTGTTTTGGAGAGCATGCAACGTGCGATGCTTTCTTTACTCCTGAATTGAAGTTGAGCAGCTAAGTTTCAGGCAGACCTGTTCTCTAGAAACAGGGAGGACTTTGGGTCACCAAGGACAAGTAACAAGAGTGCAGGGTGCTGATAAGCAACAGAGAGGCAGAGCAGAAGAGACCACCAAGTTTCTACTCCTGCACAACTTTGAAAGTTTGTAGATTCCTTAAATAATTTAGGAAGGAATGTACAGATCACCAGATGAATAGGAACCAGATGAATAGGAACAATTACAGAGGCACAAGATATATGAACAACTAACAAGATGTCTCTCCCCAAAGGGAAAAAAATTCCATTCTTCATCACCCACAGACAACACAATCAAAATCAGGGAAATTTCAGATAAGAAATTCAGAATATCTGTAGTGGCCAAACTAAATGAGAAGCAAAAGAAAAGAGACAATGAGCTCCAGGAGATGAGGAAGTCCTTATACAAAATGAAAGAACTAGACACAATAAAAGAGTCAAACAGGATTAATAGAGAAGAAGATTGTAATTTAAAAAATTAAAACATCCCTTGAATGTATTAAAAGTACATTAGATGACACAGAAGATTTAATATCAAATGTAGAAGACAAAACCTCTGTTCCATTGGTCCACATGTCCATTCCTGTGCCAGTACCATGCTGTTTTGATTACCACAGCTTTGTAGTATATTTTTGGGTCAGGGAGTGAGATGCCACACAGTTCACTCTTCTTGTCCAGAATTGCTTTGGCAATACAGGGTCTTTTATTATTCCAGACAAATTTTATGATTGTCTTTTCTAGATCTGTGAAGAATGTGTCTGGTACATGGATTGGCATTGAATTAAATATGTAGATTAATTTGGGTAGAATTGCCATTTTGTTTATATTAATTCTTCCAATCCAGGAACATGAGATGTCCTTCTAATTTTTTATGTCATTTTCAATTTCTTTTTTTATCTTGTTGTAGTTTTCCTTGTGGAGGTCTTTAACTTCTTTGGTTAGATCTTTTCCTAAGTATCTTATACTTTTTGTGGCTATGGTAAATAGAATAAACATTTCAGTTCTATCTCACTCTGCCTGTTGTTCGTATATAGAAATGCTATAGATTTCTGTATATTGATTTTGTATCCTGCAACTTTACTGTATTTGTGCATTACTTCGAGAAATTTCTTCATGAAAACCATTGATTCTTCTATGTATACAATCATGTCATCTGCAAATAGAGTTTCACCTCTTCTTTTCTTATTTGAATGCCTTTTATTTTTTCCTCTTTTCTGATTGCATTGGCAAGGACTTCCAGTACTATATTGAAAAGGAGTGGAGAAAGAGGGCATCCTTGTCTTGTACCCATTTTAAGTAGGAAAGCTTTCAGCTTTTCTCCATGAAGGACGATGCTTGCTATGGGTTTTTCATAGATAGTTTTTATTGTGTTGAGAAATGACCCTCCTATACTGATTTTGCTGAGAGTCTTGATCATGAAGGGATGTTGTATCTTATCAAATGCATTTTTTGAGTCAGTCGATATGACCATATGATTTTTATCTTTCTTCCGGTTAATATGGTGTATTACATTTATGGTTTTGCGTATGTTGAACCAACTTTGCATTCCTGGAATAAAGCCTACCTGATCATGATGTATAATCTTTTTTATAAGTTGTTG
>NW_006159599.1:93476-95369 GCF_000334495.1 Tupaia belangeri chinensis | reverse complement strand
ATTTGCAAGAGGAAAACATCAAGTTACGAACAAAGTTTATCCCAACAGGCTAATATTGGACCTATTGTGAGAAACAATGCAGGCAAGGAAAGAATGGGGAAATACAGTCAAACTGTTAAATGAAAAACAATTTCAACCAAGAATACTATACCCAGCAAGATTATACTTCATATAGAAAAAAATGATAAAAACATTCTCAGATAAACAAAATCTGAAACAATTTATCAACTCTACAACAGCTCTTCAAGAAGTTCTTTTATTTTCCTGAAAATCCAGTTTATTTTTCCATGTTGAGGATAGATCCAGTCAGCATGATAAATTTTTCTGTATGTGTAATAATTTATCAAAATAAGTTTTCCTATGAGACTATTTTTTATTTTATTTTAATTGAGAGATTTTTGCTATAGGGCACGCATGCTCTCCAGAAAGACAGAGAGAGACAGAGAGATAGAAAGCGAGAAATCAACCCCCAGGGGGCATGGCCACGCTGCAATCCCTTCTCCTCCATTCTCCTCTCGAGATCTTGGGCATGCACATACACCTGCCCAGCGTGAGCTTAAGCCACTGGGTCTGGGACTATAACTGTGGTCGACTACATGAGAGTCCAGTGACATAGCCATTATGCTAACTGCCAGTTCCACCACAAGACTCTCTTCCATCAAATGAAAATTATGCTCTGACAACATGCCCAATAAAGCTCTTGGAAATCAACTCTTAAAATTTCAGGAGAAAATGTGGTAAATCTTTCCTGTAATAATTAGCACTACAAATGGCTAAAGAGCAATTTATGTTTTAAAAGGTGACTTGTACAACAGCTGAGTTCAGAAAATTAATGTTTTACTGCACTGTGCTCCAGTTTTAGCCCATGCTACATTTTCCTTTCTGTTTTCTTTTGTTGTTGTTTTGGTTTTGTTTGTTTGTTTATTTGTTTGTTTTGGGGGGAAGTGCACACAGGTGGACTTGATGGTTTCCATTGTACAAAAAAGATGACTCTAAAAGAAAAATCTCATTTGTTACATTGTCACATTGCTAGTCAGAGAAACGCTGCAGTGATGAAGAAAGTCTATGTTGGATCAACCAAAGTCTTCATTTCTACAACATTCATTTACAAAGAAATAATATTCAACACAGCCCAACACAACATTCTTAACTTTCTCCATATTGAAGTCCCCCCAAAAAACTTCTAATGGGGTATTTCACTACATAAATTATAGTTCTTCATTTTTACAATTCACCCCAAACTGTATGAGAGATGTATCACACTAAAATTTCTAAAGCTGTTAGGAAATTCTTCACACATCATCATCATGTGATGTGTCACTGCTACTTGTCTCTCTGTCATCATTTGCAATTGTGGGTTTGAAAGTGATGTTTTTCCAAGGTACAAACTTGTAATCACAGGTCAGGCCATTTTTCAAAATACCATTTTTTTTCTCAGACCATTCTTCTGTACCTGTTCACTAATAACTTGGAATTCTCTCATTTCATCCTCAGTTAAGGGAGCACATGTTTCATCATTTTCACTGTATTCCTGCCACCCCATCTCCTTTAACAATCTGTGTTCTGCCTCAAGTGAACTTGAAAGAACATCAGTTTGTGGGAAAGTTGAAGACCAAATGATCTGCTGGGTAATCACTGAGGTATTGCCATTCTCTTGAGGAATTTCATTTTTGTCAAAGTTTCTATTTATATCCCTTTCTTGGTGAGCACTATTGTTGTTATGCAAATTAAATGAGTTGTCATCCTTCTAAGAGCCAGCATGGCTTTCATCTTCATGTTCCTCTTCTACTCTGTCCCTTTTTAATGCCTTAAACAATTCTCTCTTCTTATCAGTGCACATTTGTGTAAGTTTGGTTAGACAAGGCTGCTAATTAAGTTTGTTGACAGGGAAAG
>NW_006159599.1:92742-93451 GCF_000334495.1 Tupaia belangeri chinensis | reverse complement strand
TGAATTTGTTGATAGACTAAAATTCTTTCCAGTTGATTTAGAAGTATTAAAGTTGCCAACACCATATGTAGACTCATGAGGAAAAAGAAGTCCCAACTTTATTTTCCTTAGTTTGACTTTCCACTGTGAAGGCTTTGTAGGTGGTGCAGAAAGTTTAGGGACTAAGCCTTTATAAACACTTGGACCAATTCCATTCTTAACTGGCTGTGACTGAAGATTTCCTACTACTGGGAATCCAGATAGCTGTAAGTATTTTGTATTACCTTTCCTAATGACCAGCATCCTTGGGGCTCTAGATTTAGGATTTGGAGAATATTCTAAGAGATGAGTTTGGGAGATTTTTTTGGTTGGGTATGTGTTTGTCTGGGTGTGTAGACCCCACACACTTGCAGCTAAAGATTTATTCTGATTTGGTTCTCTCGCATATTCAGTATTTAAAGATGGAAAATCTTCGGCCTCAAACTGCTTGCGTTCTCTCTCATCTTCTTTCCTCCTAGCTTCATTGTAAGGTTTGTTGTTTTCATGTAGTCCTTATTTTTTTCCAGAATGGAAAATACTGTTACAAAAATGGGAACCATTTATCCCCCTCAATGATTTACGTTTTCAGTACCATTTCTTCCATGTGTATGCCATCCATTTTTTTCTTTCCTTCCAAAGTTACCTTCATTAGAACATCCAATACCAGAATCAAAGCCATCTGAGGAGTCGT
>NW_006159599.1:91992-92720 GCF_000334495.1 Tupaia belangeri chinensis | reverse complement strand
AACAATTTTCTGTCCATGTAAAGTTTTCAGAATGTTTCTCGAAATTCAGTGACAACTTTGTTGAGGATGGTAGAGTAGGAAAATAAAGCCAGGCTGGAGTAAAGTCATGCTGTGCCATGTAGGTCCAGTCTCTCCGACTAAGTGAAACAAGGTTTCAACACCTCATGGCAAGTCCAAATTCCAACAGGCCTGCACAGAAAGGTGTTAGTTTTTTCTCTGTAATCTTTATGTTTTCCAGTTTGTTTTCTTTTTTCTATTTTATTTTTTTCTTGTATTACTTTTTTTCATTTCATTTTCTTCCATACATTCAATCACATTATTATTTGTCTTACAAAATGGATATTTCAACAGGTGAACATTTCTCCCTAGTACTGTTGATAAAACTACGAAATATCCTCAACAAATAATACCACACCTCTTTGGCCATTAATGCTTTGCCTCGCTATCCCTCCCCCAAATGTCCTTGCTCAGACCCTCCTCTTTCACACACATTATATCTGTTATTTACATCTATATACTTTCTATGACCTTTAGACAATTAGTTTCAGTCACAAAGTGCAGACACTCGGTATATATTAAGCAGAGAAATACAATGCCTCTCCTTCATAGCATGGCTAGCTTCACTCAGCAGTAAGTATTCCATATTCATTCACTTCCTGTCAAAAGCCGGGGTTTTGTTGGTTTTTTTTTTTTTATGGATGAATAGTATTCCATTGAGTATATGTGCC
>NW_006159599.1:90675-91114 GCF_000334495.1 Tupaia belangeri chinensis | reverse complement strand
AAGAGGTTTTCCTTTTCCCACTGGATTGACTGGTACCCCTTGTCGAAAATGAGTTGGCTGTATGTTTGATATTCATTTCTGGGGACTCTATTCTGTTCCATTGGTCCTCCTGTCTGTTTCTGTGCCAGTATCATGCTCTTTTGATTATCACAACTTTGTAGTACAATTTTCGTTCAGGGAGTGAGATGCCACCCACTCCACTCTTCTTGTGCAGAACTGCCTTGGCAATATGGGGTCTCTTATTATACCAGACAAACTTATGATTATCTTTCCTAGATCTGTGAAGAATGTGTCTGGTATTTTGATTGGGATTGCATTAAATAGGTAGATTAATTTGGGAAGAATTGCCATTTTGATTGTATTAATTCTTCCAATCCAGGAACATGGAATGTCCTTCCACTTTTTTGTGTCATTTTCAATTTCTTTTTTTATCTTCTCA
>NW_006159599.1:78192-86160 GCF_000334495.1 Tupaia belangeri chinensis | reverse complement strand
TTTTTCTTTTGAACTTATCCTCTCCAGATAAAATTATCCAATTTATTAGCCAAGAGGAAAACAAAGCAAAACAAAAAAAATTTCACATCTGAAGAGCATTCCTAAACTCTCTGAAATAATAGCCACGTTCTTTGAAGATACTTGACTTGTGACTATTTTACATAGAGTTACTTTAAGTCAGCTACCCATACTTCTTTTTTAAACTTTTCATATGGCTATCTCCAGAATTAGCCAAGTTCTTTGGATTTAAGATTAAAGTCTTCTTTATTATTTCATGTATGTGTCACTGTTGTACTTATCCACTCCAGATGAAATTATCCAATTTATTAGCCAAGAGGAAAACAAAGCAAAACAAAAAAAATTTCACATCTGAAGAGCATTCCTAAACTTAGAGACACACACAGCTATCTCAATACTACCATGCTGTTGGGAAACTGCAACATCTTAAATTTCCACATAAATAAAAGATAAAAAGAAAAAAAATCTGTATTATTTCAATGGCTTCATTTAGAAAAGCTGTCCCATTATGGCATGAAAACAGCTGAGGTCAAAGATTCCTAAAACTTGTAATAAAGGTAAAAATAAACTACCATGAAATTTCAGCAATATTTAAACAGTAATTTGAAACTGCTGAAAATATTCAATACACAAATCAAACATGTTTTACAGTTCTTGCTGAAGAATACCAACAATAGGGGAGGGGTGAGGGGAAGCAAAAAAAAATACCACCAACTGAAATATTTTAATCAGTTATATAATCCGTTTGAACCAAAATACTGGAGAAGCCTGGGTCTCTTTTTTAAGTAGCTCGTTGAACTATTCACTACTATCAATTCACTTCAGAGATGATTCTTGCCAATTTTAATAAACTTATGAGATGAAAATACCCCCCAAAACATTGTAATTCCAAAATGGCCACATGAAATATTCAGGGCCTTTTACCCAAAACCTAGATGATGATCTTCTTGTCTTTGTGACACAATCAACTTCTACCCCACTAGAGGTGCCCCTGGTGGGGGTGCCACTGCTCTGGATCCTGGAGGAGGTTTTCAGAACTTTGAATAATCCTCTTTGACAGCTTTTCCCACCTCCACCACCAGTCTCAGTCCCCAGCTCTTCATGAAGTTCTGAAGGGAGCGCTATACCAGGAAAACTAAAGAGTCAGACAGTTATAAGAGAACAAAAAACAACCAAGAAAATGGCTCACGGAATTATAGAAATAAGTCTAGAAATATCAATAATAACATTGAATGTTAAAGGATTATATTCTCCATTAAGAGACACAGACTGACTGAATGGATATAAAAACAGAAAAGTAATCTGTTGCCTACAAGAAATGCACCTTATGGATAAAGACCATAGATAAACTAAAAATGACGAGCTGGAAAAAGATATTTTATGCAAATGGAAATCAAAAAAGGGCTGGAATTGTGATACTGATTTCAGACAAAATAGGTTTAAAGTCAAAGACTGTAAGAAAAGACAAAGAACAGCATTATAAAATAGTAAATAGGCTAATTCAGCAAGAAGACAATAATGCTTATAAATATCTATGCACCCAATTCAGGAGCACCTAAATACATGAAGAAAAGACTGCTGGAGCTAAAAAGACATATAGGGTGCAACACTGTAATTGTTGAGGATTTTCATACCCAATTACCTTTTGGGACCAGCAGTTGGTATAATGGCTATGTCACTGCACTCCTATGTAGTCAACCACGGTTCAAGTCCCGGACCTGGTGGCTTAAACTCACACTGGGCACATGCGCATGTGTGCCCAAGATTCCGAGAGGAGAATGGAGGAGAAGGGATTGTGGCATGGCCATCCCCAATGGGGGGTAATTTCTCACTTTCTATCTCCCTGTCTCTCTGTCTTTCTGGTGAGTGCATGAGCCCTATAGCAAAAAACTCTCAAAAAAAGAAAAAAAAAAATTATCTTCTTTTGACAGATCTTCCAGACAAAAAATAAACAGAGATATACCGGACAGTACCTAAATGATACTGTAAATCAAACGGGCTTGACAGACATTATAGAACTTCCCACCATAAGACCACAAAACATACATTTTTCTCATCCCCACTAGGAACCTTTTCAAAGATTTCCCATACGATAGGACACAAATCAAGCCTTTACAGATTCAAAGGCATAGAAATTATATCCAGCATCTTCTCTGACCATAATGGAATTAAACTCAATATTAATTTCAAGAAACATCCTCAAAAATACACAAGCACATTCTACTTCTGAATCACTTCTTAACTACCAAAAAAAATTAAGTCTGAAATAAATTTTTAAAAATTTATGGAAATAAATGATAATGAATACATGACTTTCCATAACATGTGGAACACTATTATATGGGACACAGCAAAAGCAGTCATAAGAGGAAAATTTATAGCAATTAGTGTGCATGAGAAAAAGATGGAAAGATGGCAAACAGATAACTTACCGTCATACCTCAGGGAATTGGAAAAACAACAACAACAGAAACAAAACATACCAGTTGAAAAGAAATCATAAAGAGTCAAGCAAAAATAAATGAAATAGAAAATAAACAAACCATACAGAAAATAAATGGAAACAAATCTGGTTCTTTTAATAGATTAACAAGATTGACACACTATTAGCTAGACTGATCAAGAATAAGAAAGAAAGGAACCAGCAGTTAGTGTAATGGCTATGTCACTGGACTGCCACGTAGTTGACCGTGGTTCGCGTCCCAGACCCGATGGCTTAAAACTCACACTAGGCGCGTGTGCGTGCGTGCCCAAGATCCCTAGAGGAGAATGGAGGAGAAAGGATCATGGCATGGCCATCCCCTCTGGGGGTGATTTCTCACTTTCTGTCTCTCTGTCTCTGTCTGTCTGGCGAGTGCACGCACCTTATAGCAAAAACTTCTCAAAAAAATAAAAAGAATAAGAAAGAAAGAAATCTGGTAAATCAAATATGTAAAGAAACAGACAATATATCATCAGACACGATAGAAATTAAAAATATCATAGAGGATACTCTGAGAGCCTATATTCCAACAAATAAGAGAACATGGAGGAGATGGAAAAATTCCTGGATGCATATAATCTACCAAAATTGAATCAGGAGAACATAGAAAACTTGAATTGACCTGTTATAACCCATGAGATGGAATCACTAATAAGTAACTTCCCAGCAAAAAAAAAGCCCAGGTCCAGATGGCTTCTTCTGAATTCTACAAAACCTTTAAGTGAAGGACCAGAGTGATTCCATTTTTTGGGGGGGGAGGGACTCCATTTTGTTAAGCCCACCTTGCTGAGAATTGGTGCCATCTCAAGGAGGTGACCTGGTCACGTAGGAGAGGGTTATAATAAGAAGAACAAAAGAAATACCAGAGACCTGAAGTAACTTTATTGCCCAACATAATGGTCTGAAGACCAATCAGTAAAAGACAACTATGCTTCTTGAAATCTACAGCCAATGTATAGCCGCCTGAGTGCATTCCTCAGCACCCCTCTACCTCCACTCCCCTTAACAGCCAAATAAAAACCCAGCCCAACTAACACTTGGGCTCACAACTCTGATCCACTGTGTTGGTGATGGTTGAGAGCCCTGACTAGAGCCTGAATAAAAGTAATGCTTGTGCATTTACATTGGAATTGGCTCCTTGTGGTCTTTTGGGAATTTTACAACCAGGGCACTGCATCTGGGGGCTCGTCCAGGATTCCCCAAGACCCCCAGGATCCCCGAACTGGAGGGTTGACTGATAACAGCCGGTAAGTGTGTTTCATTTGTCTTTATGTTTGTCCTGTTCAGTTTCTGGGGTCCTTAACTTTATACTAGATCGGAATTAGCTTAGCGGACCTACTGGCAGACCGCCAATCTGAGGATCTAGAAGACGTTCCAGATCTGCCAGAAGGGAGCAGAGTACCCCTAGTTGTTCTGAAGGGGTGTAGAGGGTCGCTCCTGTAGCACGGCAAGACGTCCCACTTCCAGTTTGCCCTACACTCCGTGAAGGGAATCTGCATGGCTTCGTTTGTCCTGCCTGTGTGTTTATTACCTATCTCAGTTGGTATGTACATTTTTCTGATGCAAATGGGACAGACTCAGACTTCCCCTCTGATGCTTATGATGGACAATTTTAGGAATGTTAAGATCAGAGCCCATAACCTTAGTCTAGACATTAAGAAATAAAAGTTTGTTACTCTCTGTACAGTTGATTGGCTGGCCTTCAACGTCTGCTGGTCCCTGGGAGGGAATTTGATTTAAAAACCATTTGAAAGGTAAAAAAACAACGTTTACCATACCTGGAGTGGACATCTGGACCAAATCCTGTACATAACTATATGGAAAGATCTTATTCTTTACCCCCCCCACACACACCTGGATTGAGCCTTTCTTACAGCCTCTGATGCCCCTCAAAATCCTTGCAGTCAGAGAAAGAAGGCCCCTAGAAGCTTCTGCACCCCCATGACCAGTCTTCCTAGGAGCAACTGAAGAGGATTTAACTTTCCTGCCCCCCTGTCAAACCCCCATTCCAGCAGCAGGAACGGGACAAAGAGCCAAAGGAGGGGTGGGACAAGGAGCAGAAGGAAGAGTGGAAGAAAGAGCAGAAGGAGGGGTGGGAGAAAGAGCAGAAGAGGGGCAGGAGAAAGGGTGAAAGCAGGGGTGGGACAAAGAGTGGAAGGAGGGGCAGGAGAAGCAACTGAGGGAAGAATGAATGAGAAGGGGAGAAGCCCAATTTGAGCCACAGCCCCACCCAGAAGCTGACCATCATGATAGGGGCCCCACCCCTGGCACTCGTGGGAGGCAAGGGGCTCTGTCTCCACAACCCAGACCAGCAGATTCAACTGTATTGCCACTCCGAGCTACAGGACCACCGGATGTAGATGAAAACCAGCCTTATCACTATAGGTTTTTTTGCCACTAATGACCTATATAACTGGAGAACCTAAAATGCCCAGTTCTCTGAGAATCCTAATGAGCTGACAGCCTTACTAGAAACTGTCCTTTTTACCCAACAGCCAACATGGGATGATTGCCAGCAGCTCCTCCAGATTCTGTTCACCACCGAGGAGCAGGAGGGAATCCTATCTAAAGCCTGGGAACTGGTTCCAGGTGATAACGGACAGCCCACAGGCAATCCTGATACTATCAACACCAAATTCCCTTCATCCCAGCCAGAATAGGACTTCAACATGGCTGAAGCTATGGAGAGACTCAGATTCTGCTGGGAGGTCTCAAAGTGGCTGCCAAAAAGCCCACCAATTTGGCTAAGGTAGGAGATGTTCAACAGAGAAGGGAGGAAAGTCCTGCTGCCTTTTTAGAAAGGCTCATGGATGCCTTCCAACGATATACTCCTAAGGACCCTGAGGTTCCTGAGGCCAAACTGCACTCATAATGGCTTTTGTTAATCAGCTGACGCCAGATATTAGACGCAAATTACAAAAACTAGATAGGCTAGGGGAAAAGAATATTCAAGACTTAATTACAGTGGCTGAAAAAGTTTACGATAATTGGAAACTCCCCAAAGAAAGACAGGCCAAAGCTAATGACTGCCAAACTCAGAATCTAGCAAAAATCTTGTTGGTTTCCATGGTGGGAGATGAAAGAGAAAAACAAAGGCTCCTGAAAGAGCTGATCCAAGAGAGAAATACCAATGGACCTAATAAAAAATGCCACCCTCACCTTGGGAGAAACCAGCGCACCTACTGTAGAGGAGGGCCACTGGGCAAGGGACTGTCCCAAATGAAAGAACAAGCCTCCCTCCCTCCAATGTCTTGACTCTCGATGACCATAGTGAATAGGGAGGATGGGGTTCGGCACCCCTCTCCGAGCCCAGGGTAACTCTCAGAGTAGAGGGGACTCCCATAAACTTCCTAGTGGACACCAGTTCTCAGAACTCAGTGCTCCTACAACCTCTTGGCACATTATCCTGGGTCCAAGGAGAAACAGGAATAAATAAGATTTTCTGGACCACCAAGAGGATGGTGAACCTTGGAGAAGGCAAGTTATCCCACTCATTCATGGTAATTCCCAAGTGCCCTTATCCATTATTGGGCAGAGACTTACTAACAAGATTGGGCACCCAAATTCACTTTGATTCAGAAGGCACTAAAGTCTTCATTAAGTCTGGACGCCCTATACATGTCTTCACTGTCAGCTTAGAAGATGAGTACTGACTGCACCAGCCCCCACAAGAGGTCTCTATTATACTGGACATGGCCCAATGGAGCAGACCTGGTCAGAGTACACCAATATCCCATGTTCCTAGAGGCCCAAACAGGAATCACCCCTTATATTCGCTGGTTGTTGGGGCAAGGAATATTAAGACCTTGCCATTCACCTTGGAACACGCCACTCCTGCCTGTTAAAAAGCTTCACTCCAATGATTACCGACCTGTGCAGGACTTAAGAGAGCTCAATAAGAGAGTAATAGACATCCACCCAATGGTGCCCAACCCGTATACTCTCCTTAGCTCTGTGCCTCCAACTTATCATTGGTATACTGTAATAGACCTAAAAGATGCCTTCTTCAGCCTTCCCCTACCATGTAACAGCCAGGAATTCTTCACCTTCAAGTGGTTGGACCCCAAGCATGGACTCAACAGACAGCTAACTTGGAGGCGTCTGCCTCCGGTCTTCAAAAATGTAGCTACTATCGGCAGAAGAAGCCACGGGCCTTCAGGAGAAGGTCCCACATGGCTACAGTGAACTAGATTTTTAAGGGAATGAAAATTTTCAACTAATAATTCAGCCTCCAACAAATGAGCTATCGGTAGGGAGCCCCTCCCCCCTGCACCCCAGCCTTCTCTCTCTGTCTCTAGGTTCCTGTCTCTCCCTGCTTCTGTCTTCCCTTTTTTTTTTGGTAATTTTTCCTTTTTACCCTTTTTTTAAAAAGGCACAGTTTTTCTCTGTCTCTTAGCTCCACCTTTTTTCTTGTTAATTTTCACACTGCTCCTTCCATCCAGGCAGAAGAAGCCACGGGCCTTCAGAAGGCTCCACATGGCTACAGTGAACTAGATTTTTAAGGGAATGAAGAATTTCTACTAATAATTCAGCCTCCAACAAATGATCTAGCTGTAGGGAGCCCCTCCCCCCTGCACCCCAGCCTTCTCTCTCTTTCTCTCGGTTTTTGTCTCTCCCTGCTTCTGTCTTCCCTTTTTTGTTTTGTAATTTTTCTTTTTTACCCTTTTTTAAAAAGGCACAGTTTTTCTCTGGCTCTTAGCTCCACCCCTTTTCTTGTTAATTTTCGCTCTGTTCCTCCCATCCAGGCAGAAGAAGACAAGGGCCTTCAGGAGAAGGTTCCACATGGCTACAGTGAAGTAGATTTTTAAGGGAATGAAGATTTTCTACTAATAATTCAGTCTCCAACAAATGAGCTAGCGATAGGGAGCTCCTCCCCCCTGCCCTTGTTTTTAAAAGGCAGTTTTTCTCTGGCTCTTAGCTCCACCTTTTTTCTTGTTAATTTTCACTCTACTCCTCCCATCCAGGGAGAAGTAGCCACGGGCCTTCAGGAGAAGGTTCCACATGGCTACAATGAACTAGATTTTTCGCACAGCGCGTAAGTGCACCACGTTTTTTTCTATTTTGTGATTTTTTTTAAAGAACAATAACTACAAAATTTTAAATTTTTTTGTCTTTTTTTCTCTTTTTGTTGTTGTTTTTCTCTGTTTCGTTTTTCTTTTCCTTGTCTCTCCACCCTCCAATATCCTTTCAATGTGTTTTTAGGCAGATCTAAGAGCACTGTAGCTAAACATCCAAATACTAATATGGTTAAAATATTCCCCACTATCTACTGAATCTGTTGAACCAGCGATCACAATAGAACAGCAAACAGATTCTAGATCACCTCTGCCTGCTTGCTCCTGAACATTAAGGCTGAACTTCAAGAATTTGAAAGAAACACAACATTCATCAGATGACAAGAAATCACCGCTGGATCACGAGAAATATGGGAAAACGAGAAAATATCTCTCCTCCAAGGGAAAAGAGTA
>NW_006159599.1:67526-77146 GCF_000334495.1 Tupaia belangeri chinensis | reverse complement strand
TCATGGAAATGTGTGTGTCACCTGTGTTTGCTATGAGGGTATTTGGATTGATTAGGGTCTTTGGTGATTCAATAAAATGTGGGGGGAAAACGGTATAGAAAGCAAACATAGATACCAGAGACAGTGTGGGAGGAGAGCAGGAGGTGGCAGAGGGTAAGAGATAGGGAACCAAGGATGGGGGGAAAAGGCAAAACATACAGAAAACAAGAAATGGAAGATCATTTGCTGACATTAACATGTTTGTTGATGTGCTCGATTGAGACAATATACAGTATACTCTGGATAGAAAATCTAATTTTGTATGCTGTAATGATGTACAGTGAATGAATGCAAATAAATAAATTTTAAAAAATTAAAAATGTGCCTACTATCTTCTATGAAGCCTTGCATGAAGATTTGGGTGAGTTTTGAGCCCTGCACCCCAAAATTGTCTTGTTACAGTACATAGACGACCTTTTGGTAGCAGTCAAGACCCAGCAAGACTGTCTACAGGGCACTCATGCTCTGCTCAATGCCCTTGGAAGCCTTGGATACAGGGCCTCAGCCAAAAAGGCCCAAATTTGTCACCTGAGGGTAAGCTACCTGGGGTACGAGCTTGAAGGCAGACAGCGCTGGCTGACAGATGCCAGAAAGGAGACCATACTAAAAATCCTCAGGCCTTCCTCTTCAAAACAGGTGAGAGAATTCCTGGGATCTGCCAGCTTTTGCTGGCTATGGATTGCTAGGTTTGCGGAATTGGCAAAGCCCCTCTATGAAGCCACCAAGGAAAGCCAGGGCACTTTCATTTGGACAGAGTGAATGGAACAATCTTTTAACCAGATCAAGACTGCTCTCCTTTCGGCACCAGCCCTTGGCTTGCCTGATGTAACTAAACCATTCCACTTGTTCATGGATGAAAATAAGGGGGTCGCAAAGGGAGACCTAGGGCAACCCTTAAGGCTCGGGAAAAAGCCTGTGGCCTGTCTTTCAAAAAAATTAGATCCTATTGCAGCAGATTGGTCTCCCTGTCTCTGCATAATTGCAGCCACCGCCCTTATGGCCAAGGATGCTAACAAATTGACCTTAGGTCAAGAACTTTAACTCTCCACCCCTCATGCAATTGAGGGAATTCTTTGGCAGTCCCCCGACCGGTGACTGAGCAATGCTCACCTTGTTCATTATCTCTGATAATGAACAAGGCGATCCCACCAAGATATTTTTTCAGGTACCCACCACCTTGAACCCTGCGACCTTGCTGCCTGACCCAGACTTTGACACTCCCCTCCACAACTACACCAAAATCCTTGCACAGGCTCATGGAATCCAACTTGACTTTAAAGACCAGCCCTTGCTAGATGCAGAAGTGACCTGGTATACAGCAGTTTTGTGTCAAAAGGACTGAGGTATGTGGGGACAGCGGTAGTGTCAGAGTGGGAAATTTTATGGGCAGAGCCCCTCCTGGTGGGAACATCGGTCTAGAAGGCTGAATTGATAGCTCTGACCAAAGCTTTAACCCTGGGCAGACAGGAAGGTCAATTTATACACTGATAGTCACTATGCCTTTGCAACCAACCATTCACATACAAGGGGCCATATACCGAGAACAAGGCCTCTTGACTGCAGAAGGAAAAACTATTGGTTGCCACTTGGCTCCCCAAAAATCTGGCCATCATTCATTGTCCAGGTCACCAGAAGGATGATTCCCCAGTCGCTAGGAGTAATAACCTGGCTAATTCCACAGCCAGGGATGTGCCCTAAAAGCAACAGTTCTCGTGGCCCAGATGCTGGACTCTGGTGGCCCAGTCCTCCCTGACTGATCCCAGTATACATCAGAAGACCTTGCATGGATAAAGAGTCTGCCCTCAGCCCACAATCTCCATGGATGGTGGAAGTCTGCAGATAATAAAATCATCCTCCCAGAGGCCCTCGGTGACCAGATTCTGTCTAAAATCCACTGAACCACCCACATGGGCACTAGAAAAATGCAGGACCTGCTTCGACATGCTCACATTCTGATAAAGAGGCGCTAACTCAAAGATTGAAACAATAGTCCACCACTGCAAGGCCTGTCAGCTGACCAACGCTTCCAAACCTCAAGGGCATCCTGGCTCACAAATCAGAGGGAATAAGCCTGGAGCATATTGGGAAGTAGACTTTATGTAAGTAAAACCTAGCAATTATGGTTACAAATACTGGTCTTTGTAGACACCTTTTCAGGTTGGGCAGAAGCATTTCCTACCAAACATGAAACGGCTCAAATCATGACTAAAAAAATCCTCAAAGACATCTTACAGGTATGGATTCTCCACTATGATTGGGTCAGATAATGGACCAGCTTTCATATCCAAGGTAATTCAAGATTTAGCCTCAGTGTTGGGGACATATTGGAAATTGCATTGTGCATACTGTCCCCAGAGTTCAGGACAAAAAGAGAGAATGAATAGAACTCTAAAAGATACCTTAATTAAATTAACCTTAAAAACTGGCGGTGACTGGGTGGCTCTCCTCCGATTCACACTCTTCCAAGTGTGCAACTCCTCCTATCAGTTGGGTCTAACTCCTTTCGAAATCTTGTACTGCCTGCTGCCACCTATTATTCCTAACCTACAGTCTGACTTGTTAACTGAATTTAATGATCACTCTCTGTTATCTTCATTACAAGGCCTCTGGGCTGCTCACCAGGACATCTGGCTGAGACTACAGGCTCTTTATGCCACTGGCCCTCCTGCAGATCCCCATCAGTTCCAGCCTGACAACTGGGTGTATGTCAAGCGATACCACAAAGAAAGTCTTCAACAACGCTGGAGGGGTCCTTATGTGGTCATCCTAACCACTCCCACTGCTCTCAAAGTTGACGCCATCGCCTCATGGGTCCATCATACACATGCCAAGCCAGTAGACTCCCTCACGCTACAAGACAACCTTATACCAGGATGGACAGCTGTGAAAGACCCAGGCAATCCCCTAAAGCTAAGACTATGATGTGTCAAACCTTGCTAATATTTCCCCTCCTCTGGATGACCCAGGAGGGGGGCTACCCTCATCAGCCCCTCAGACTGACCTGGCTCATTACTAATGCCAGCACAGGGGAAATTGTCAATAGCATGTTGGGAGATGCCCCCCACTATGGTTTGGTGGCCAACCTTAGAATTTGACCTTTGCCTCTTGGCAGCGGGCTCTTGGGATATTGATGATTGGGAAATAAGTTCAAGGGGCACACCTGAATGTGGGAAAAGCATCAACAGGTGGGGCTTCAAGGGGGCTGATTATTCTCCCGGATGTAGTCATCCATATCGCAGGGCTGCCCTAAGAACAACTCTTTTTTATGTTTGCCGGTTGGGGGGGGGGGGTGGGGATGGTCACAAGAGGTCTCAGGTTACTCTCTGTGGAGGAGCTGAAACATTTTATTGTGCCAGCTGGGGCTGTCAGTCAACTGGAACCATCCCCTAGACACTTCCAGTCCAGAATGATGCCCTGACCCCCTTGGCTGACCGGAACCCGCTCTCGAGGTGCTGAACTCTCTGGCCCATGCCTTAGTTTTCTTTGTAATCTGCTCCAGATATCATTCACGGAAACGGGAAAAAAAAATACACTACATGGGAATCAGGACAGAATTGGGGCATCTGCCTATATCAAAAGGGATATGACTAAGGACTCCTGCTGACCCTGAAACTTAAGGTTGAACTTTTAGGCCTCATTAAGGCCCTGGGACCTAACATAATCTTTGCGCTCCCTGCCCCTAACCAGTGCCACCTCAGTACTATCCCTCCCACAAAACTCCCGAGTCCCTCAGCCACACGCTGGCGGTCCTTGCTCACTATCCTCTCCACAGCCTTCTCACTGGCTCCCTCAGGCCTTCATCACCTGGCTCCCTCAGAACCCCCATCCCACGCTAACTCAGACCCTCTCTGGGACTTAATGGTCCAGACTTTTCAGGTCCTCAATGCATCCAGACTGGATCTCACTGACTTGTGCTGGCTGTGCTATGAAACAAAACCTCCCTATTATGAGGGCATTGTGTTTTCTTGCACCTGCAATAAATCAGACAGCCCTGACTCTTGTGGATAGCGCCAACGAGGCACTGTTAGATTAACCCTTCAGTCAGTCGCTGGGCGAGGACTATGTATGGGGACAAGTCCCCTGGCTTATTGGCATCTCTGTAGTGAGACCATCACCTCTTTGCCTCCCGACAAGTACTTGGTATCCCCTGCTAATAGATGGTCAGCCTGCACCACAGGGTTAGCACCCTGCGTCCATAGGGCAGTACTCAGCAACACACGTGACTTCTGTGTGTTGGTTCAATTATTCCCTCGGCTCATCTATCACACAGTTGAGGAACTCTATCAGAGATTGTAAAGACCCCTTAGATGAGTCAGGTGGGAGCCCATTATGGCCATCACCTTTACAGTCCTTTTAGGAATAGTAAGAGTGAGGACCAGAGTCTCATCCTTGATCCACCAGAACAAGCATTATAGTGATCTACGTGCAGCCATAGATGATGATATTTCCAGGTTAGAATACTCTATTACTCATCTTCAGGAGTCCTTATCCTCCCTTGCAGAAGTCATCCTCCAGAACTGGAGAGACTTAGACTTAATTTTCCTTCAACAAGGAGGCCTCGGTGCCGCTGTTGGGGAAGAATGTTATTTTTTTTATTGATCACTCAGAGGTGATAAGAGAATCAATGGCCAAAGTCAGAGAAGGTCTCACAAAGCATAAAAGAGACCAGAAACAGATCCAGGGCTGGTTTGAATCCTGGTTCAATTCCTCCCCCTGGCTTACTTCCCTAGTCTCCACTCTTTTAGGGCCCCTACTAATCCTGCTCCTACTCCTCATTCTCAGTCCTTGCATTCTCAACAGACTAATAGCCTTTATCCATCAATGATTCTGCAGACTCAATATAAGCCCAATCCTGACTGGGACCATATAGAACTCAATAACAGGGATCCATAATTGACTCCACTATGTACTTGGAAAAAGGGGGAGATGAAGGACCAGAGTGACTCCATTTTTTGGGGGGGAGGGCGTGATTCCATTTTGTTAAACCCACCTTGCTGAAAATTGGTGCCATCTCAAGAAAGTAAGCTGATCACGTAGGTGAGGGTCATAATGAGAAGAACAAAAGAAATACCAGAGACCTGAAGTAACTTTCTTGCCCAACTTAATGGTCTCAAGACCAATCAGTAAAAGACAACTATGCTTCTTGAAATCGACAGCTAACGAACGTATAGCCGCCTGAGTGCATTCCTCAGCACCCCTCGACCTCCCCCTGTTTTTTTTTTGTTGTTGTGGTTGGAGAGGTTTTCTCTATAGGGCGCGTGCACTCGCCAGACAGACAGAGAGAGACATAGAGACAGAAAGCAAGAAATCACCCCCCAGAGGGGATGGTCACACCGCAATCCCTTCTCCTCCATTCTCCTCTCAGGATCTTGGGCACACATGCACACGCGCCTGGTGTGAGTTTTAAGCCACCAGGTCCGGGACTCGAATCATGGTCGACTACATGGGAGTCCAGCGACATAGCCATTACACTAACTGCTGGTTCCCATCGACCTCCCCCTCTTAACAGCCAAATAAAAACCCAGCCCAACTAACACCAGGTCTCACAACGCTGATCTGCTGTGTCGGTGACAGTTGAGAGACCTGGCTTGAGCCAGAATAAAAGCGACCCTTGTGCATTTACATTGGAATTGGCTCCTTGTGGTCTTTTGGGAATTTTACAACTAGAAGGAAGAATTAATCCCTATTCTACTCAAATTATTTCTAAAGATCCAGAAAGAAGAAAATCTTCCAAATTCACTTTATGAAGCATCCATCATCCTCAATCCCAAAACAGATAAAGACATGACAAAAATGACAAAGTATAGACCGATATCTCTGATGAACATAGATGTAAAAATTCTCAACAAAACACTTGCAAATCGTATCCAGCAACATATAACAAAGATTATTCATCATGATCAGGTAGGTTTTATCCCAGGAATTCAAGGATGATTCAACATATGCAAGACCATAAATATAATATACCACATTAACAGAAAGAAAGATAAAAAACGTATGATCATTTCAATTGATGCAGAGAAAGCATTTGATAAAATACAACATATTTTCATGATTAAGAATCACAGCAAGATTGGTAAAGAAACATCATTTCTCAACCCAATAAAAGTCATATATGAAAATCCTATAGCTACAATTATACTGAATGGGGGAAAAGCTAAAAGCTTTTCTACTAAAAAGTGGTACTAGAAAAGGCTGCCCACTTTCTCCACTGCTTCTTAATACAGTGCTGGGGGTCTTAGTCAGTGCAATCAGAAAAGAGAATAAGATAAAAGACATGCTAATAGGCAAAGAAGAGTTGAAAATATCTTTATTTGCAGATGACATGATGGTATACTTAGAAGACCCAAAGGTTTCGATGAAAATAATGTCTAGAAGTAATAAATGAATACAGTAAAGTGTCAGGATACAAAATTAATATCCAAAAATCTATAGTATTTCTATATAAGAAAAAGGTGAAAGAAGTAGAGCTTAACAAAGGAAACCCTTTTACCATAGCCACAAAATGTATAAGATACTCTATGAAATACTATTCAGCCATAAAAAAAAAATCCTTGGCTTTCAACAGAAAGTGGAAGAATATGGAAGATTTACTGCTGAGTGAAGCAAGCCAGGCTATGAAGGAGAGACATTGTATGGCCCCACTTAATATATACTAAGTGTCTGCACTCTATAACTGAAACTGATAGACCTAAGGTTATACAAACACAAGAGATGGGGGTTAGTGCCAGATGTAGTCTGTGTGGAGAAGCAGGACCTAAGGAAGGACATTTGGAGGAGGGATATGGAGGCAGAGCATTGACAGGATGGGGAGGTGTGGTGTTATCAGTTGAAGATATTTTGATCAACTGGACTGGAGAGAAATGTTCACATATTGAAATGTTCACTTTGTAAGCTAAATAATGTGATTGAATGTATATAAAAATTAAAATAAATTTCTTTTAAATTAAAAAATGTATAAGATACCTAGGGATAAACCTAACTTAGAAAGTCAAAGACCTGTACAACAAAAACAATAAAAATCTTAAAAATAAATTGACAAAATGGTAATTCTAACCAAGTTAATCTACATATTTAAAGCAATTCCAATCAAAGTATCAGACACATTATTCACAGATCTAGAAAAGACAATCATAAAATTTGTCTGCAATCATAAAAGACCTCATATTGCCAAAGCAACCCTGCATAAGAAGAGTGGAGGGGGTGGCATCTCACTCCTTGACCTAAAAATATACTACAAAGTTGTGGTAATCAAAACAGGATGGTACTGGCGCAAAAACACACAGATGGACCAATGGAACAGAATAGAGTCCCCAGAAATAAACTCCCAAATATACAGTTAACTGATTTTTGACAAGGGGTTCCAGTCAATTTACTGAGAAAAGGAAAACCTCTTCAGCAAACGATACTGGAAAAATTGGATATCCACCTGCAGAAAGATGAATCTGAATCCCTACCTGTCACCATTTACAAAAATCAACTAAGGGTGGATCAGAGATCTAAACCTAAGACCTCAAACTATAAAACTGCTCCTGAAGAACACTGAGGAAACTCTGAGAGACATTGCAGTAGGCAACGTCTTCTTAAATAAGACTCCCAAAACATAATCAATTATCCCCAAAATAGACAAGTGGGATTACATCAGACTAAGAAGTTTTTGCATGGCAAAAGACACAGTAATTAGTATGAATCGACAGACCTCAAAATGGTAAAATATTTTGTAAACTATACATCAGATAAGGGACTGATAACCAGAATACACAAGAAACTCAAGCAGCTGTACTGAAAAAAGATGATCAAATCTATTAAAAAGATGGGAGAATGAGTTTTTAAGAAAAATCACTCTCTAAAGATGACATATGAATAGCCAAAAGGCATGTGAAGAAATGATCACCATCCCTCGATGCAGATAAAAAAAAAAATAAGATACCACCTAACCCTAGTTACAATGACTAAAATATAATAATAATAAAAAAATTTAGCTTTTCCATTCCGGACCGGGTCGATTCCACTTGTTGGTCTCTGAGATCTGAAAGTTGACAACTTCTTTGCATCCGGGAGGCTGCTCCCAGTGACTTTGCAGCCGTCACCTTGCCACAAAATGAATATATTGAATTAAATTACATCATAAATGCTATGGATACCATTTGGATTACTATGAGAAAAAGATTGAGAAGGAAAGTCAGGAGGCTCATGAACGTTCAAAGAAGGCAAAAAAGATGATTGGTCTGAAGGCTAAGCTCTCTCATAAACAGTGCCATGCTGAGAAAATACAAATGAAAAAGACTATCAAGATACATGAAAAGAGGAACACCAAACAGAAGGATGAAAAGAGTTCACAAGGAGCCTTACCTCCCTATCTGTTGGATAGAGAAGGACAGTCACAAGCTAAAGTACTTTCCAATATTATTACACAAAAATGGAAAGAAAAACCATGAAAATGGGAAGTCCCTCTACCCAAAGTTCAATCCCAGGGAGAAACAGAAGTATTAAAATTTAGTTGAACAGGAAAGAGAAAGAAGAAGGCATGGAAGAGGATGGTTACAACAGTGTGCTTTGTTGGAGATGGCTTTACTAGAAAACCACCTAAATATGAAAGATTCATTAGGCCAATGGGCTTATGTTTCAAGAAGGCTCACATAACACATCCTGAACTGAAAGCCACATTTTGTCTGCCAATACTTGGTGTAAAAAAGAATCCCTCATCCCCACTATATACAACTTTGAATGTTATCACCAAAGGTACTCTCATTGAGGTGAATGTCAGCAAGTTGGGCTTTGTGACACAAGGAGGCAAGGTTATCTGGGGGAAATATGCTCAAGTTACCAACAATATTGAAAATGATGGATGCATAAATGCTGTTTTACTGGTTTGATAGCAGTTGCATACAAATAACTCCTTGTAATTTTTGAAGATGATGCACCATCTGGAAAACCATCATGACTGATGTTTCTAAATATAGCTGATCTTACATGTCTGCAGTCATCAAAAGATTACTTATTAAATTGTACAAAAACATTAAAGTGGCCTGCTTTAAAAAAAAATGATGTGTGCTGGCAGGGGTGTGATGAAAGGGGGAACTCTCTTACACTGCTGGTGGGAATGTAAATTGGTACAGCCACTGTGGAAAACTATATGGAAGTTCCTCAAAATCTACAAATACAACTACCATTTGCGCCAGCAATCCCACTTCTGGGTATCTACACAACAGATAATGAAACAGAGCAAGGACCCCCTAACGTATTTTCTAGGGTTCCTGAAATATAAAATCCATTTGCATTGTAATGGCCCAGAGTAAGGAGTAAGTCTTCAGACTTTGATTATAATAATGACCAACATGGACCATGAGTGAGGGCCATTTGACCTCTAAAACTCTCACTTAAAGGAAAAAAGGTTTTCATTTCAATATGTAAGATGTTTTGTAGACTGAAAAATGCTGGTTGTGAGCTCAGAGACTCCAGGCTGAATGATTCCAGACACCTAAAGAGGAATTTGATTATCTTAGGCCTCACCAATCAAGAATGTCCACGAGCTGATCACGCCCTCTTAAACCAATCACTGAACTTATCATGCGCCTGGG
>NW_006159599.1:66406-67502 GCF_000334495.1 Tupaia belangeri chinensis | reverse complement strand
ACGAGGAGACTAGGTCTTTTCAGCATGAGCTGCCCGCTCTCCTTGCTTTGTGCTTTGCAATAAAGCTGTACTTTCCTTCATCACACCATGTGCCTATGGCTTAGTTTTATAGCACTTGGGCGAGCGAACCTGATTTGAGTTCGGTAACAGTTTTTGGTACCCCAGGTGGGACTAAGGTCCTGCGTGGGCATCTCGCCCAAGGTACAGCGACCCTTGGCCAATGGCCACCCTCAGAACTTGTCCTGCAGCTGCCTGAACACCTTGTCTCAGGGACAGTCCAGGGTGATTGGCCACCGACCAGGTGCCATTGACCCATGGCAATTTTAGTTTTCTGGTGAAGGAAACACGGCATTGGATTGGATTTGATAGATGTCTGGTAGGTTGCTGGACTTGTGTGTGATGACACCAAGGCCTATCTTTCCCTGTAGATCTTTGGTGGGTTTTCCTCCATTTGGCTAAAGAGTAGCTATAAGCATCCCTTTAGACATTTGGTTTCTGCTTTGACAGGACGTTTGTTTGTTGTGATCTCTCCCTTTGGATACAGGGTCAAGAAGCCTTGAGAGACCATTTGGAAATTTGGTAACTTGTATATTTAATTTTATGTTTTGTTTAAACCGGCCGTGAATAGGACATCATTACGGGAAACTGAAAGAGAGCTCTATTCCATCTTGTAGCTCTTAGGGTATATTTTGTAGAACTGGGACTTTGAACTATCAATCTAAATAAAGGTAACTCTTATAACATTATCTGGCCCCAATGTTCTCTAGGATCTAGGGAACAGGGGACAAAGAATGGGTGTTTACATTAGGTAAGTAACTTTCTAATCATTTTGTGGGAAAATTAAAAGTAACATGCTTAGAATTTTAGTTAGAGGGTCTGCCACTAAACCTCTGTGAAAGAAATGTGGATTCATTTATATCAGTAGAGTCAACAGCAGATGTTAATAATCTTTAAAATGGGGGAAATAGAAGTGTGACTCTGGCCTAGAAAGGCTAGGTTCTTTGCCTTCTCTCCTCCCACCCCTTTTTTAGCATAACTCCAGACCTCCTTTGCCCTTGAGTGTACAACTTCCAGTAGATTGGCTTTTCTTAAAGGA
>NW_006159599.1:64322-66069 GCF_000334495.1 Tupaia belangeri chinensis | reverse complement strand
AAGATTAGTGGGAGAAAAGGATTTGTATGAAATAGTCCCCCGGGTATAGTAATCATAGTGTTTTTTCTTTTCTTTTTTTTTTTTTCCTGAGAGGTTTTTTTGCCTTAAGGCACGTATACTCTCTGGAGAAAAAAAGAAAGAGACAGAGACAGTACAGAATAACCCTCCCCCCCCAGGGGCGATGACCATGCTGAATTCCTTTTCTGTTCTCTTCTTGGGATGTGGGGTGCACATGCACACGTGCCCAGCAGGATTTTAAAGCCGACTTGAACAATGGTGGGCCATGTGAGAGTCTATCTATGTAGCCATTGCACCATTTGCTGGTCCCCATAGTGTTTTTCTGGCATGAGTACTCTGCCTGTTTCTTCCCGCCTAGATATGGTCTCTATTTCTGTGTCATTTGTCCTAAGGAGGTCAGAACACAGGCCTAGTCATGCAGGAACAAGGGGCACAGGAGTAATCGGGTCAGTGAGACACATGTTCTTGTCCCACACTCAGGAAAAATTAGTCACGGACACAGAAGAGTAGCAGTGGCAAAGTGGGGAGTTTATTGAACTCTCAAGAAGGGAGAACTCCCTGAAAGTGGATTGCCAAGGAAGAATTGTGATAAGGAGTTTTTCTTTGGGACAGGAAGGGCTTAGTCCAGACCTGTTTGAGGTGGGGCTTCTGCCCCTCCTAGTGGAAAGGGGTACATACTGGGTGGGTCCAATTACTTTCCTAATTTTGGAGTGGGTGTAAAGGTCAAGAAATTCTTTGTCTAGAAGCTTTAGGCTATGAAAGCCATTATCTTATCCTTTTCCTGGAAGATAGTGCTGCCTGGAAAAAGCCTTTGTTTTGAGACTAGGTCAGTCACTGAGCAACCTCTGCTCGCAAGAGGCCTCTAATCTGTTCTTTCCCCTATCTTTGGAAGTAATCTGGATCTTGTTTTCTTAGTTCAGTTATAAAGAAATTCTTTGTCTAGAAGCTTTAGGCTATGAAAGCCATTATCTTATCCTTTTCCTGGAAGATAGTGCTGCCTGGAAAAAGCCTTTGTTTTGAGACTAGGTCAGTCACTGAGCAACCTCTGCTCGCAAGAGGCCTCTAATCTGTTCTTTCCCCTATCTTTGGAAGTAATCTGGATCTTGTTTTCTTAGTTCAGTTATAACTTGGTTTAAATTCTATTCTATATTCAAAACCTGGTAAAAGTGAGTATGTATATGTATGTGCACACATTTGTGTGTGTACATTTAGATATGTTTGCTGTTTGCATGGCTAAAAACTCATAATGATAGATATAAAATGAATTTTCTTAGAGTTCTTACAGATAAGTCAGCCTAACTAAAAACTAATTTGCTAGCCATCCATTTGTAAAGCTTCTGTTTCTCTCTTGGATCCTATTTTTTTATGGCCACATTTCAATCAACCGAACCCTTTTTCCTTAAATCTCTCACTAACTGCAATTAGTTCTTTAGGACTTTATTATTTTTATGTGTTTTCTCTCTGGTCTGGAGCCTGTACTCTTTTGCATTAAACTCATCTATCACTTCAGTTTTTGGAATACCACATGTTATGTTTATACAGTGAGTGGACATTTGATCTTTGGTTATATGCTAATTACCATATGAAATTGTTTTTCTTTATTTTTTGTTTTCTTTACATGCATTCGTTAGGAACAAGTCTTAAATGTCTGATTCAGTCAGACAAACTGACAGCAAATGGCAATTTATTAAAGAGAAGTAACTTCCTAAATAAATCAAGGAACTCTTCC
>NW_006159599.1:62710-63175 GCF_000334495.1 Tupaia belangeri chinensis | reverse complement strand
GCGTGACCATCCCCCCTGGGGGGTGATTTCTCGCTTTCTGTCTCTATGTCTCTCTCTGTCTGTCTGGCGAGCGCACGCGCCCTACAGTGAAAATCTCTCCCAAAAAAAAATATATTTCTAGGTATTATAAAATGGATGTTAAAATTTCAAGATAATAGTAACCAAAGCTAAAAATTAGAAAAATAATTATATACTCAAAATATTCAGAGAAAATTAAAATGTTTTTTAGTAAACAAAAAATAAAAATAAATGTAAGGGTGTGCTTTTTTCAAAAGGATTGTCTAATATAAAAATGTTTAAAATTTGTTTTAGAGTAAGTAAATAAAAAATATATAAATAAAACTAAATAAATATAAAAAGGTTTTAAAAATGTAAAATCTTAAAGTAAAACTACCTAAATTGACTAAACTTATCCAAAACTCTGTTAAAGACTAAAATTTGTTTTGTTTTTATATAATAATAACA
>NW_006159599.1:52307-56279 GCF_000334495.1 Tupaia belangeri chinensis | reverse complement strand
CGCCAGACAGACAGAGAGAGACATAGAGACAGAAAGTGAGAAATCACCCCCCAGGGGGGATGGTCACGCCGCAATCCCTTCTGAAGATTCTCCTCTCGGGATCTTGAGCACGCACGCACACGTGCCCGGCGTGAGTTTTAAGCCACCGGGTCTGGGACACGAACCGCGGTCGACTACGTGGGAGTCCAGCGACATAGCCATTACGCTAACTGCTGGTTCCCATGAGACTAGGTCTTTTCAGCATGAGCTGCCCTCTCTCCTTGCTTTGTGCTTTGCAATAAAGCTGTACTTTCCTTCATCACACCATGTGCCTATGGCTTAGTTTTATAGCGCTTGGGCGAGTGAACCTGATTTGAGTTTGAAAACAATAAGAGAATGCTCAGTTGGAAAAGCGCTTGCACATCAATATTTATTGCAGCACTATTCACAATCGCTAAGATATAGAACCAACCCAAATGTCCACAGACTGATGAATGGATATAAAAAGTGTGGCACATATAATCTATGGAAAACTACTCAGCCATAAAAAACAAGACCCTGGCATTTGATAGAATGTGGTCAAATACCGAAGATCTATTGCTGAATGAGGCAGGTCAGGATATGAAAGAACGATATTGCATGTATCCATTTAATTTATACTAACTGTCCGAATTTTATGGTAGAGATTGAAATATTGGAGGGCATAAAAGCAGTGACAATAGTTATGGATACTGAAGACAGTGTGGAATGGGGCAAGGGGCTGGGAGGAAGAAGAGAAGAGTATAGAGAAGGATAGCAAGAGCACAAATAGTGAGGCACGACGTCAGTGGGACGCAGAAATGGTTTATTACCTGTTGATAGTAACATGTATAGTATTTTCTACTGGAGTAGTCTGAGAAGTATTTCATTTTGGGCAAATTCTCTTTGCAAGCCAAATGATATGTAGTGATTGAATGTTTTAAAAAATAATGAGAATAAATAATAATAATCTGAAAAAATGATGAAAAATACATGATGATGGTGGGGATAGTAATGTCTTTGTCTTGACCCATATAATCATCCTGGGAAAAGAAATGTAAAGTTATATGTGATTAAATGTAGTATAAAATTTTAAAATATTTATAATATTTTTAAAATATTATAAGGCTCAAAAAGAACAAAAACAAAACAAAATAAAAAATATTCACAGGCATTCTGGGAGTTTTAATTAGCTCTTCAACAACTTCTCTCTCTGCTTACCTAATCCTCCCTACACATTTTTATCTGAGACAAGGCCTTCATGCTCTGATGCAGCTTCATAAGTTTCAGCCATGACCAGAGTCTTCTGGGTGTTTCTCTTGCCTCAGCAGCAAAGGCCATCACCTCAATATCTAGGAGCACTTGTGGCAACTCAGCTCCAGGCTTTACTGACTGGGCTTTGCATCTCCCTTAATTCTGTTGGTCTACTTATGTTGGGTAGTCTTTTTTTTATATACATAATTTTATTTGTTATCATAATCTTTTTATATTACATTGAATGTTTTTATTCTTTCTTTCCACATGAAAGATAATCTTGCTGGGTATAGTATTCTTGGTTGAAACTGTTTTTTACTTAACACTTAGAATATACTTTTCCATTCTTTCCTTGCTGCATTGTTTCTGATAAAAGGTCTGAGTTTAGCCTGATGTGATAACTTTTATAAGTTATCTGATGTTTCTCTCTTGCCAATTTTAGTATCTTTTCTTTGTCTGTAGATATGGTCAGTCTGGCTATGATGTACCTTGGAGATCTTCTTGAGTTGATTATATTAGGGACCGTTTGTATACCTTGGGTCTGGATATTTGAATGCCTCTCTAGATTTGGAAGGATTTCATGGAATTGATTATCAATGCCCTTCTGGGATATTGATTATCTAGATGTTCGGGTACTTAATGCTGTCTAGTATTTCTCGTGTAGTATTCTCATTTTGTGGGTTTATTTTCTCAGTTTTGTCTAGATCAGAGGTATTGCTTTCAATATCCGAGACTTGATTTTCTGCATGGACTATTCTGCTTTTAATACTTTCAAGGGCAGTTTTGATTTCCTGAATGGCAGTCTTCATCTCTAATAACTCCATTTGATTATTTTTTATGGTATGTATTCCATCTTCCAAATTATGGCAGAACTTCAACACTTCCTGGAACTCATTGTCTCTTTTCTCCTACATCTTCTTGAGTTAATTATCCTACATCTTCTGGAGTTAATTATCTCTCAGCTCTTACATCTCATTTAGTTTTGTCACTATAAATATTCTGAATACTCTATCAGACATTTCCACAAGTTCTAGTGTACTGTCTGTGGATGATGAGGGATTGTTCTTTTCCCTTAGGGTAAAGATATTTTCTTGGTTTCTCATGTTTCTTGTGCCTCTGATGTTGTTTCTGGTCATTCTGTAACACAATCTCTCCTCCACTGTGCTTTTCGGAATTTTTCGGGAGTCTAGGAGATGGAGTTTAGAGCATAGCTTCCCTGAACAGGCCAGGACACACCTCAGCTTTAAAATACCTTCTTGTCTGAATATTTTGGGAATCTAGAAGCTGTTTTCTTATCCTTTTCCTTTTACCTCATCACTTTGCTGTTCAGCCTCCACACACTTAGTGTCTAGACAGGTCTAAGTGAAATGTAGCCAAGTATCTGAATATCATTAGGGTCAACATGTTTCCCAGTTCTCACTGTATCTGCCACACAAAAGGAGAAAAATAGAACAGCAAAGACTTTCCAGACTACCTCTCCTGTGCGCCTCTGATCACTCAGATTGAACTTCTAGAAATTAGGAAGAAATGAATAACCCATCAGACAACAAGAAATTGCTGCAGAGGCACAAAGGCAGGAGAAACAAAATAAATAAATAAATTTTCTCCCCCAAGAGAATAACTCCTCTTCATCCACAGAGAGTACAATGGAACTCACAGAAATGTCTGAAGAAGAATTTAGAATAATCATAGTGACAAAGCTAACAGAGATGAAAGAGAAGTGAGACAACGGACTCCAGAAGAAAAGAGCCAACAAGTTCTAGGAGGTGAGGAAGTTCTTGCGAGAGCTGAAAGAGGAAATACACACCATAGAAAAGAATCTAATGGTACTGTTAGAGATAAAGGTTAAAATACAGGAAGTCAAAACCTCCCTTGAAAGTATTAAAAGCAGACTAGATCATATAGAAAATTAAATCTCAGATGTACAAAACATAATCACTTGACTAGTAAAATTCACCACGAAGGCAGAAAATAGCCCCTCCCCCAAATTAGAATGATATATGAGAAATACTAGACACCATTAAACATCCAAGCATCTGGATAATTGGTATTCCAGAAGGTGAGGAAAGTAATAAGGGCATTGATAATCTATTACATGAAATCCTGGAAGAAAACTTTTCAAACCTAGAGAGCCATTCAAAGATCCAGACCCATTAAATACAAAGGACCCCAAATAGGATCAATCCAAGAAGATCTTCTCCAAGACACATTATGGCCAGATTGACCAAAACCACAAAGACAAAATACTAAGGTTGGCAAGAGAGAAGCACCAAGTTATGTACAAAGGATATTCCATTAGGCTAACAGCAGACCTTTCATCAGAAACAATGGGAACAAGAAAAGAATAAGAAAATATATTCAAAGTGTTGAGTGAAAAACAATTTCAATCATGAATACTATATCCAGCATGATTATCCTTCATATGGAAAGAGGACAAGAACATTCTCAGATAAACAAAACCCGAAAGAATTCACTGACACCAAACCAGCTCTCTAAGAATTTCTGAAGGGAGTGCTATCTTTAGGAAAACTAAAGTCAAACACACAGAAACAAGAGTTCAAAAACAACTAAGAAAGGGACCAGCAATTGGTGTAATGGCTATGTCACTGGACTCCCATGTAGTCGACTGTGGTTCAAGTCCTGGACTCGGTGGCTTAAACTCACGCTGAGTGCATGTGCATGCATGCCCAAGATCCCAAGAGGAGAATGGAGAAGGGATTG
>NW_006159599.1:50547-52178 GCF_000334495.1 Tupaia belangeri chinensis | reverse complement strand
ATATAAATAGAAAGACCAGAACACAACAAAAGATAGATTAAGTATGTGAGTCTGAACTGGTGGAATAGAATTTTATGACTTTTGACTAAAACACTACTGATCTTCTTCTATGCTTTGTCTTTCACATTTAAAGATTTTTGTCTTCTCTTGAGTTGTTGACAGGTCCATGTACCTACTATTCGAACAGAATTCTCACCTATTTCCTGGCTTTAAGTCAAACAAAGTTCTCTTAATATTTTTATGTTCATTTATTAAAGCTAAAAGTGCCTTTATTGAAATTTTAAAATATATTTAAAAAAAACTATTTAATGACCACAGTAAGCTATATAGCCTCAGCTAGTTACTACTTTATAGTATATTCATTCTACCCAGGGTTTTATGCCTAAAGTCAACATATGTTCACAGATATGTATATAATCAGCTGAATTTCCTGTTCAAATTATTTAGATTAATTAAGATATTTTGTGAGTCAATGAAATGTGAGAAAAAATTTAACAATGAATGGAAAGCAACTGCAGATACCAGAGACAGTGTGGGAGGAGGGTGGGAAATGGCAGATGGTGAGAAATAGGGGGAAATATATATATGAAACAAGAAGTGGAAAATTATTTGTTGATGTATGATTAAGCCACTTTACAGTGTATTCTGGATGTGAAATCACATTTTGTATGCTGTGATGATGTTCAGTGAAAGAATGTAAAATAAATTAATTTAATTTTTTTTAAAATTTTTCATATACAAAATAAATCTTCTAGTTTAATTTTATTCTTTACATTCAATCACTTTATATCTTTTAAACACAGAAAATATTTTTTCCCAGCATGAATACACTGTATGTAAGTCTAGTTACAGATATTGCCATATATATTATGATTGAAAGATAATTTTTCTTTTTTGTGATCTGTTAATAGTTTTGCTGATGTTTCCCTCTACATTTTCTCTCTCCGATCCTCCACCACTTCCATCCTCTCCCACACTGTCTCTGGTATCCACAGTTGCTTTCTATGCTTTTATACCTTCCATTCTTTCAGTTTCTGCCATAGAGTACAGACAATCAGTATATATTAAGTGGGGATATACAATGACTCCCTTTCATAGTCTGGATTGCTTTGTTTAATATTAAATTCTCCATATTCATTGACTTTCTATCAAATGCTGGGGTCTCATTGTTTTTTACAGCTGAGTAGTATCCCATAGTGTATATGTGCCACATATTTTCAATACATTCATCTGTTCATGGATGTTTGGGTTAGTTCCGTGATTAATGCAGCAATAAATATGAATGTGCAAATGTTTTTCTGAGTGTATTCCAGTCATTTGGGTAGATACCTAGGAGTGGAATTACTGGATCGCATGGTGGTTCTATGTGTAGGTCTTTGAGGAGACTTCATATTGTTTTCCACAAGGGCTGTACTAATATATATTCCAGAAACCACAAATGGTGTAATGGTTATGTCCCTAGACACCCATGTTGTCTGCCTGATTCAAACCCTGGACCCGGCAGCTTGGCACCCCTCAAACCAGGCACAAGTGTGTGTGTGTCCAAAATCCTGAGAGGAGAATGGAGGAGAAACGGGAACCAGCAGTTAGCGTAATGGCTATGTCGCTGGACTCCCACGTAGTCGACCGCG
>NW_006159599.1:49356-50429 GCF_000334495.1 Tupaia belangeri chinensis | reverse complement strand
TGTCTCTCTCTGTCTGTCTGGCGAGCGCACGCGCCCTACAGTGAAAAAATCTCTCCAAAAAAAAAAAAAAAAAGAATGGAAGAGAAAGGATTGTGTCATGGCCATCTCTCCTAGGGGGTGACTTCTCACTTTCTCTCTCTCTGTTTCTGTCTCTCTGGAGAGCACACATGCCCTATAGCAAAAAACTCTCTTAAAAAAATTATACTCCAACCAGCAGTGTAGGAAAGTTCCCTTTTCATGATAGCCTTGTCGGCATTTATCATTCTTTACTTTTTAAATCTTAGCTATTCTGACTGTGGTTAGGTAGAATCTCATTGTGGTTTTGATTATAATCTTTTTGATGAAAAAAGATGTTGAGCATTTTTTCATGTGCTTTTTGGCCATTTATTTGTCTTTCTTGGAGAGTTCTCTATTGAGCTCACTGCCCATCTTTTAATTGAATTATATTTTGAGGGTATGCTGCTTGAGTTCCCTGTATATTTTGGACATCACTATGTTTCTAAAATTTTTTTCTTTTTTTTTTTATTTCATTTTCTTCCATACATTCAATCACATTATTTTTTGTCTTACAAAATGGGTATTTCAACAGGTGAACATTTCTCCCTAGTACTTTTGAAAAAAACTATGAAATATCTTCGACACATAATACCACACCTCTCTGTGCCATTAATGCTTTGCCTCGCTGTCCCTCTCCCAAATGTTCTTCCTCAGACCCTCCTCTTTCACACACATTATATCTGGTATTTACATCTATATACTATGTTTCTATATCATTTATACAATTAGTTTCAGTCATAGAGTGCAGACACTCGGTATATATTAAGTGGGGACATACAATGCTTCTCCTTCATAGCATGGCTTGCTTCACTCAGCAGTAAGTCTTCCATATTCATCCACTTCCTGTCAAAGGCCAAGGTTTTGTTGTTTTTTATGAATGAATAGTATTCCACTGAGTATATGTGCCACAGTTTTTCTAACCATTCATCAATTTGTGGGCACTTGGGTTGTTTCCATGACTTAGCAATCGTGAAAAGTGCCGTAATAAACATCGATGTGCAAGCACTTTTCTGATT
>NW_006159599.1:36132-46976 GCF_000334495.1 Tupaia belangeri chinensis | reverse complement strand
GAAATCCCCTGCTGGGGGGGCTGGGGGGATGGCCAGGCCTCAATCCCTTCTCCTCTGTTTTCTTTTTTCTGGAGAGGTTTTCTCTATAGGGCGCATGCACTTGCCACACAGACCGAGAGAGACATAGAGACAGAAAGCGAGAACTCACCCCCCAGGGGGGATGGTCATGCCGCAATCCCTTCTCCTCCATTCTCCTCTCGGGATCTTGGGCATGCACACATACGTGCCTGGCATGAGTTTTAAGCCATTGGGTCTGGGACACGAACCGTGATTGACTACGTGGGAGGCCAGCGACATAGCCATTATGCTAACTGCTGTTTCCCTATTTGAGTATTTTTGAGGATTTCTCTTGAAATTAAACTCAAGTTTAATTCCATCATGACTAGTGAAGATTCTGGGTATAGTTTCTATGCTTTTGAATCTGTAGAGGCTTGCTTTGTGCCCTGTGATGTGGTCAATCTTCGAGAATGTTCCATGTGGGGGCAAGAAAAAAGTGTATCTCCAGGTTTTGGAATGGAAAGTTTTATAGATATCTGTTAAGTCTATTTGATTTATGATGTCATTTAGATCTTTTATCTCTTTTTTGTCTAGATGATCTATCCAGAGGGGATAGTGCAGTGTTGAGGTCTCCAACAATTAGTGTGCTGCAGTCTATCTCCCTTTTTAGATCTAGCAGTCTTTCCTTCACATATTTGGGTACTCCTCTGTTAGGCGCACAAATTTGTGTGTCATCCTTGCACAGGGGCCATGGTAATTTTCTCAGTATCATTCCAATTTTTTAGTATATGTGCTGCCGAAGCAAGCATTGGATATCACTTCTTTATTCAAGGTAGGGTTTACAAATATATTCTGCCATAATTTTTTCCCATTATTATCATGATTTTGTTTATATTACATTGAACCATGTATAACTTTACAGTGTATTACATTTCTTTTTCCAGAAGGAATACCATGCATATCAGTCAAGACAAAGATAATACTATATACATGATCATCATCAAATAGCTTTTCATCATTTTTTCCAGATTATTATCATTATTATTCTCATTATTTTTTTTAAAAATTCAATCACTATTATTATTTGCCTTGTAAAATCAATTTGACCAACATGAAATACTTCTCAGACCACTCCAGATGAGAATACTATACATGTTATCATCAACAGGTAATAAACCATTTCTGTGACCCACTAATGTCATGCTTCTATATTTATTCTTTGTGCTATCCTTCTCTATACTCGTCCCTTCTCCTGCCCCATTCCTCACTAAGGATTTTCACGCTTTGATGCCTTCCAATAGTATGATTTCTACCATAAAGTGTGAATAGTTGGTATATATTAAGTGAATACATACAAAATCTTTCTTTCATATCCTGGCTTGCTACACTCAGCAATAGATCCTCCATATCCGAAGACTTTCTATCAAATACCAGGGTCTTGCTGTTTTTATGGCTGGGGAGCATTCCATAGAGTATATGTACCACACTTTCTATCCATTCATCTCTTTGTGGACATTTGGGTTGGTCCCATGTCTTAGCGATCATGAATCATGCTGCAATAAACATTGATGAGCAAATGATTTTCTGACTGCACATTCTCCTGTCCATCGTGTACCCAGAAATGAGATTGTTGGATCAAATGGTAGTTCTATTTGTAGATCTTTAAGGAACCTCCACATTGTTTTCCACAGTGGCTGAACCAGTTTACATTCCTACCAACAGGATAAGAGAGTTCACCTTTCACCACATCCCTGCCAATGCTGATCACTTTTTATATTTTGAATATCTGCCGCTCTGACAGGGGTTAGGTGGTATCTCATTGTGGTTTTAATCTGCATCTTCCTTATCATGAGGTTTGTTGAGCATTTCCTCATATGCTTTTTGGCTATTCATAGGTCTTTCTTAGAGAGATTTTTGTTCAGCTCATTTTCCCATCTTTTACTAGGGTTAATCATTTCTTTTCAAGTAAACCGCTAGAGTTCCTTGTGTATTCTGGTTATCAGCCCCTTGTATGAGGCATATTTTACAAAAATATTCTCCCATTCTGACGGTTGTTGATTCACACTTGTTACTGTATCCTTTGCTGTGCAGAAACTTTTCAATCTGATGTAGTCCCACTTCTCTATTTTAAGGATTATTGTCTGTGCTTTGGGACTCTTATTTAAGAAGTCTTTGCATACCCCAATGTCTCCCAGAGTTTCCTCAGTATTTTCCACCAGTAGTTTTATAGTTTGAGGTCTCAGGTTCAGATCTTTGATCCATTTTGAGTTGACTTTCATTAATGGTGAAAGAAGAGGTTTCAGTTTTATCTTTCTGCAGGTGGATACCCTGTTTTCTCAGCACTATTTACTAAAGAGGATTCACTTTTACCAATGGATTAACTGGTATCCTTTATCAAAATTTAGTTGGCAATGGGTCCAGCAGTTAGAGTAATGGCTATGTCGCTGGACTCCCATGTAGTCGACCATGGTTTGCATCCCGGACCCGGTGGCTTAAAACTCATGCCGGCAGCGTGTGCGTGCGTGCCCAAGAACCCAAGAGGAGAATGGAGAAGAAGGGATTGCGGTATGACCACCCACCCTGGGGGGTGATTTCCTGCTTTCTGTCTCTCTGTCTGTCTGGTGAGCAAATGCACCCTATAGCAAAAACTTCTCAAAAAAAATTCAGTTGGCAATAAGATTTGGAGGTCATTTCTGGGGTCTCTCTTCTATTCCATTGGTCCACCTGTCTGTTTTTGTGCCAAAACCATGCTGTTTTGATGATCATAGCTTTATAATATATCCTGGGGTCAGGAAGTGATATGCCACCCACTCCACTTTTCTTGTGAAGAATTGATTTGGCAATACAAGGTCTTTTATGATTCCAGACAAATTCTATCATTGTCTTTTCTAGGTCTGTGAAGAATATCTCTGTATTTTTATTGGACTTGCATTAAATATGATGATTAATTTGGGTAGAATTCCCATTTTGATTTTGTTAATTCTTCCAATCCAGGAAAAAGGGATGTCCTTCCATTTTTTATGTCCTTATTAATAATTTATTAAATATTTTCAGTTTTCTTTGTAAAGGTCTTTGACTTCCTTAGGTAGGTTTATCCCTAGGTATCTTATACATTTTGTGGCTTCACTTATTACTTCAAGAAGTTTCTTGTTTTTTTTTTTTTTGAGAGGTTTTCGCTATAGGGTGCGTGCGCTCGCCAGACAGACAGAGAGAGACATAGAAACAGAAAGTGAGAAATTTTTTTACACCGCAATCCCTTCTCCTCCATTCTCCTCTCGGGATCTTGGGCACGCACGCACACGTGCCCGGCATGAATTTTAAGCCACTGGGTCCAGGACGCGAACCGCGGTCGACTACATGGGAGTCCAGCGACATAGCCATTATGCTAACTGCTGGTTCCCAAGAAGTTTTTTTTAATGTAAATTTTTGGTTCTTCTAAGTATACTATCATGTCGTCCATATATAAAGATATTTTCAACTCTTTTTTACCTATTCGAATGCCTTTTATATTGTTCTCTTTTCTGATTGCATTAGCTAAGATTTCCAGCACTAAATTAAAAAGCAGTGGAGAAAGTGGCCAGCCTCGTCTAGTATCAGTATTTAGTGGAAAAAGCTTTTAGCTTTTCTCCATTCAGTATAATGTTAGCTGCAGGTTTTTCATAGATGGCTTTTATTGTGTTGAGAAATGACTCCTTGTATACCAGTCTTACTGAGGGTCTTATTCATGAAAGGATGCTGTATTTTATCAAATGCATTCTCTGCATCAATTGAAATGATCATATGGTTTTTATCTTTCTTTCTGTTGATATGGTGTATTACATTTATGATCTTGCATATGTTGAACCACCCTTGCATCCCTGGGATAAAGCTTAGCTTGTCATAATGAATAATCTTTGTTTTAAGTTGTTGAATACAATTTACAAGTATATTCTTGAGAATATTTGCATCTATATTCATCAAAGATGTTGGTCTGTAGTTTTCCTTTTTTGTCATGTCCTTATCTGTTTTGGGAATGAGGATAATGGAGGCTTCATAAAATGAATTTGGAAGATTTCCCTCCTTTTGAATCTTTAGAAAAAATTTGAATAGTATAGGAATTAACTCTTCCTTAAAAGTTTTGTAGGATTCAGAAGTGAAGACATCTGTACCTGGGTTTTTCTTTGTTGGCAGGTTGTTTATTACTGATTCAATCTCATGGCTTGTTATGGATCTATTCAGGTTTTCTATGGACTCCTGATTCAATTTTGGTAGATTAAATGCAACCCAGAATTTGTCCATTTCCTCCATGTTCCTTTGTTTGTTGGTATATAGTTGCTCATAGTATCCTCTAATTCTGTTTTATATTTGCTGTTTTATATTTCTGTTATGTCTGTTGTAATGTTGCCTATTTCATCATGTATTTGATTTATCTGGCATCTTTCTTTGTTCTTCTTTATCAGTCTAACCAATGATATTTTGATCTTGTTAATCTTTTCAAATAACTAGCTTTTGCTTTCATTTATTTTGTGTATAGTTCATTTATTTTCTAATTCATTTATTTCTTCTTGGACATTTCTTATTTCTTTTTGCCTGGCCTTTTTTGTTTGTTTTTCCAATTCCCTGAGGCATAATGTTAGGCTATTTATATGCCACCTTTCCAACTTTTCCGTATGTGCACTAATTTCTATGATTTTTTGTCTTATGACTGCTTTCGCCATAGCCTATAGATTATGGAAAGTCTTGTAGTCATTATCATTTGTTTCTATAAATTTATTGATTTCAGACTTAATTTCTTCAGTAATTATGTCATTCAGAAGTAGGTTATTCAATTTCCATGTGTTTGTGTATTTTTGAGGGTGTTTCTTTAAATTAATATTGGGTTTAATTCCATTATGGTTAGAGAAGTTGCTGGATATGGTTTCTATGCCTTCGAATCAGTAAAGGCTTGATTTTTGTCCTATCTTTGGCCAATCTTTGAAACAGTTCCATGCTGAGGTGAGAAAAATGTGTATTTTGTGGTCTTAGGGTGAAAAGTTCTACAGATATCTATCAAGCCCATTCAATTTATAGTATCATTTAGGTCCTTTATCTGTCTATTTATTTTTTGTCCAGAAAATCTGTCTAAAGGAGATGATGGGGTGTCAAAATCCCCAACAATTATAGTGTTGCTCCCTATCTGTCCTTTTAGCTCCAGCAGTCTTTTCTTCACATATATAGGTGCTCCTGAATTGGGTGAATGAATATTTATAAGCATTATGTCTTCTTGCTGAATTAACCAATTTTCTATTGTATAATTCCCTTCTTTGTCTCTTTTTACATTCAGTCTTTCTCTTGAAGCCTATTTTGTCTGAAATCAATATCACAACTCCAGCCCTGTTTTGATTTCCATTTCCGTGGAATATCCTTTTCCAGCCCTTCCCTTTTAGTCTGTGTATGTCTTTATCCATAAAGTGAGTTTCTTGTAGGCAAGAGATAGAGGGTTTCTGGTTTTTTGTTTTTAATCCATTCAGCCAGTCTGTGTCTCAATTGGAGAATTTAATCCATTAACATTCAATGCTATTAACAATATTTCCGAGGGAACCAGCAGTTAGTGTAATGGCTATGTCGCTGGACTCCCATGTAGTTGACCGCGGTTCATGTCCAGGACCCAGTGGCTTAAAACTCACGCCGGGCGCATGTGCGTGCATGCCCAGGATCCCAAGAGGAGAATGGAGGAGAAGGGATTGTGGCGTGACCATCCCCCCTGGGGGGTGATTTCTCGCTTTCTGTCTCTATGTCTCTGTCTGTCTGGCGAGCGCACATGCCCTATAGCAAAAAACTCTCCAAAAAAAAAAAATATATATATATATACACATATTTCCGAACCTATTCCTGTCATTAAGTGAGCCATTTTCTTGGTTGTTTTTCTGTTCTCCTATACCTAACTGTCTAACTTTTTTGTTTTCCTTGTATAGCACTCCCTTCAGAACTTCTTGGAGAACTGGTCTGGAATTGGTAAATTCTTTGAGGTTTTATTTTTCTGAGAATGTTTTTATCTTTTTTTCCCATATGAAAGATAATCTTACCGAGTATAGTATTTTTGGTTGAAATTGTTTTTCACTCAATACTTTGACTATATTTCCCCATCGTTTTCTCGCCTGCATTGTTTTCGATGAGAGGTATGATGTTAGTTAACCTGAAAGTGTGACCTTTGTAAATAACTTGACGTTCCTCTTTTTCCAATTTTAGTATCTTGTCTTTGTTGTTTCTGCTAATGGGGCTATCATATGCCTTAGAGAGAATCTTCTTCGGTTGATTACATTTGGAGTCCTATGTATTTCTTGGGTATGGATATTCTAATGCTTTTCTAGGTTTGGAAAGTTTTCTTCCAGGATTTCATAGAATAAATTATCAATGATCTTATTATTTTCTTCCTCGTCTTGGATACCAATTATCTGGATGTTGGGGTGCTTGATGGTACCCAGTATTTCTTGTATATTATCCTCGTTCTTCTTGGTTGTTTTGTCAATCTCCTTGATACTTTTTTCTAAGTCAGATATTTTGTCTTCTACTTAGAGATTTGATCTTCTACATGACCTACTTTAATCTACTTTTAATACTTTCAAGGAAGGTTTTGATTTCCTGTATCACATTCTTCATCCCTAGAAGTTCCATCTGATTCTTTTTTAAGGTGTCTATTTCTTCTTTTGAATCATAAAAGAACTTCCTCATCTCCTGGAGCTCATTGTCTCTTTTCTCTTGCATCTCAGTTAGTTTGGTCACAAATATTCTGAAATGCTTATCCAACATGTCCATGACGTCCTTTGTCTTGTCTGTGGGTGATGTGGAATTGATGATTTCTTTTGGAGGAGAGATATTTTGTTGGTTGACCATATTTCTTGAACTTCTGCAATTGTTCCTAAACATCTGGTTATAGTTCTTTTCTAACTTATTCAAGTTACCTCTGAGTGTTCAAAGGTATGCTAGAGTATAAAATTGGCTATCTGCTTTCTGGTTTGCCTCACAGTACCTGCACTGTTGTCACTGATTCTGGGTGACCCAAATTCCACCCTGTTTCTAAATAGTGGTGGCCCTCCTACTGAGTTAATAAGCTTCACTTCAGTAGCAAAGTTAACATGCTATAGTAATTCCTATTATTGGTCTTGAAATTTTATAAATAATATTATTGTTCAGTTTTACATTGAAAAGTTGTTAAACAAATTTTGTTGTCTGTACATGGTCATAAGCTGCTGGTGAAATGCTAAAAGTTAGGGTTGCCAAAAATGAAAAACATTTGATCAATATAGATGTATGAAATTCTATCTTTATAAGCTTGATAGCTCCTCTAAATCAAATTTCCATAGGTGAAAGAGGAAATGATAAGCATGAGAGATTATTAAAAATTGGGCCAATATATCTGGGACAAAAGCTAGAAAACTCCTGTCTAACAGCTTAATAAGGTAGGAGTCTCAAGAAATGGGGTGGGACAAGTTAAGGCTGAGAGATCCAGGCTGCCTTCTCCCCCAACCCCTTGCCTTCTTGTTCTCCTTCTGTTTCTTTTAGGTCTCTTCCCCACTGGACTCTCCCCTTAGTTAAATGATCAGGAGGTCTAGCTAGAATTTAGATTAAGACTGAATTCTCCTGCTAGGGCTTTTGCATAGGCAATGAGGCGGATGCTTTATAAAACTCTGTAAACTGGGCTTCGCCCCCCTGATAGTACTCAGCTGCTCCTGCAGGATTTATTAAAACGTAGGTTTATTTCTCAGTTGTAGGAACAATTCAGAACAGATATCAGGAAAGTTCTAAAATAACTCAGAAAAGCAGTGTAACAAAATTGGCAAGACACCTTAACCTTTGATTTAACTCTCACTTTAATGGCACCCAGTGGTAATTACTCATGGTAATCCTGAAGGCTGGGAACTTCTCTTAGGGCAGGATCTGGAAGCAGCACAGATCAGAGCCTCTGACTCAGAAGAAACTGTTTCCAATGTGGGCAGCCCGGGCACTGAACAATGCCCATGACTGGTATACTCATGTTCCCCAGTGGGGCCTTGTCTCCAGTGTGGAGTTAGTTACTAGAGATGAGATACAATACATTGTGCTTTGAAGGGAGCTCTAGACTTCTGAAGTCTATGCTGGCCTTTGAAATTGAGGATTGGTGGGGTCCAGGATTCCAACAGCTCTCCTTGGACATCTGGCAATTTCACTGGACAAGCCTCGGGTAACCCTTAAAGTGGCTAAAATTAATTTCTGTCTAAATCAGAGGTTAAGGTTGTTTCCAAAAGTACATTCATAAAGAGAAAATAGCAGTAAACAGATTGACTGACAATGTAACAAAAGAGAAAATTATAAGACCTAGTCCAAGGGGAAATATCTATTAGTAACTAAAAGTTCTTGTAACCTCCCCAGACTCTCTCCTTGCTCTCCTACACTCAGGAGGAGGAAAAAAATTGGCCCACAAGCAGTAGGCTACTGGAGGACTCAAAGGATGGTTGCTGTTGTTGCCGAGGCCCCTGAGTGAGTCTTCATAGATCAAGTGTGCCAGATTACTCACCCGAGAAAAACAAAGCTTTCTAAGCTAGTTAGAAAAAAATACTTTGTGCCTTGTCTGGATAGTCTTATCAATGGTGTTGTCTCAAAATGTGTTGCTTGCACACAGGTAAATCCTAAACCCTCAAACAATGCTCCCTTAGGAATAAATTCCCAGAGGAAAAACAATTTTTGAAAAGCACTGAAAAAAATTTATGGTGTCTAATAGTTCAGTCTCTAGATAAAATGAGGCTAGCTAATGTAAAACTATCTTGGTTATACTTTCCTTAGAAGAAAAGCACCTTATATAAATAGCCTTGTTTCTATAAATAACTTAAAACAATAGTTAGACAAAAATTAGGTAAATGTAGTTAGAGTAAATGTTTGAATTGAACTTATCTGCTAAATTAAGGTAATTTTTAAGGATAAAGTTGCACAGATAAAAACAAACTGAATAACATTTAAAAAAGGGTTATAGCTGTGAAAATGTATTTCTAGTAAAAAAGGTTAAAAAGAAGAGTTTTTATACAAAAAATTTTGTGTAATAAAGTTTTTGTATTAAGATAAAATGGCTATCTCAACAAAAAAAAGGGACAAAAACTAAAAGGCGTAAAACATGTTGTTGAAAGTTTCAGTTATGAAAGAGTTACAAAAATTAATCAAGCTAATATTCTAAAGCTATTTATACTATCTTTAAATGTTATACAGTAAGACAACTAAATGAGGAGCCCCTCCAACTAGTCTAGATGGAGCCTCACATAGTTGTAAAGTTAGCCTGTGGGTCTGTCACACCAAAGCCAAGAGGACTGTTTCCATGGACTCACCAGGGCCTTGGTTCATAAGGATAGGCCAGGAAGGTTCTTTCAAAGGTGCTTCGGGGACCAGAGAGCAACAGCCTGGCTTTAGTCACTCCAGAGGCAGACTACTCTAAGTCAGACATTGACGAGAGTATGGCACAGCAGCTCCATGACCAGATGGTCAGAGAAAGGACAGACTGCTGCTGACTCATGGAATGGTTAGAGTGGTCAAGGTAGGTTCCTTGGCCCTTGCCCTTGTTAAGTCTTCTATTAACTGTGCTTCTAATTTTGACTTTTGGCTCTGGTTTACTCAATTTTCTTGCTGGTTTGTCTCCCACAAGATGAACGCCTTTAAATACTAATTACTTCTGGACCTAGAGCCCAAACAGATATTTGAGGAGACTCTAAAAGAGGAAATATTATGGTTTCTATTTTATGAAAATGTTATTTCCATAAGTACCTAGCCAGATGCTGTTCTGCTTCCGTAAACTGCTTGCATTGTCTTTAAAAGTACTATATCACAATCTCACTGTAAGCGACTGAACCTAGTGGCTGCATACCATACTGGCCCATGCCAGTCCAACCAGACACTCCTGCCATAAGCAACTGTGCCCAGGAACTGGAGACCATAGAATCAGACCAAGATAGTTCAAATTGGACTTTAAATTCTGTGAAACTTTTTGCCTGCTAAAGGAAACTATCTCCCCACCCTCTAGCTGATACTGAGGAGTCAATTATTTGATCCCTAAAAAAGAGAAGTGGGGAATGAAGCAGGTGTGACTCCATCTTGGAGGAGTGCCTCTATTATAAACTGTTAGATTCCTATGACTGGAAACTTACCTTCTACTTTGTGCCTAAGAGTAAACAGAGTAATTAACACTCCTGTTGACTTTAAACACCACTCTTCCTAACTGCCCTAAAATGCTCATTAGTGATCCAATCATCAGACCCCTTGCCCTGAGCCATGAAGAAGATTAGGACCTGCAGGTGAGCATGGTGGTTAAGGCATTCCACACTCACACATGGGCAACCACAATTTGAGTCTCAGACCTGGTGGCTTTCTCTCTCATCTAATTAAAATAAATGAATGAATAAATAAAATTAAATAAATAATTCAAAAAAAAAAAGATTCTATTGTGTTTAGGCAGAGATGGAACATAACCTTAAGAATGATTAACTGGTTGGGACCAGCAGTTAACGTAATGGCTATGTTGCTGGACTCCCATGTAGTTGACCACGGTTCAAGTCCCAGACCTGGTGGCTTAAACTCATGCCAGGCACATGTGCATGTGTGCCCAAGATCCTGAGAGGAGAATGGAGGAAAAGGGATTACAGCATGGCCATCCCCCTGGGAGGTGATTTTTTGCTTTTTGTTTCTCTGTGTCTCTCTGTTTATCTGGCAAGCACACACACCCTATAGCAAAAACCTCTCCAAAAAAAAAAAATGATAAACTGGGTTTTGGTCTCTGGCTTGAACCTCACAGCTGTGAAGTCACCCCCAGACAGTGTCCCCCCACCCCCAGCTTCCAGACCCTGAACCAGCCAGGACAGAAACCTGCTAAA
>NW_006159599.1:31858-36049 GCF_000334495.1 Tupaia belangeri chinensis | reverse complement strand
GTAGGATAGCTACTGTGGACAGAAGTCTGACTGCTTTTTCCTATTTTTTCCAAAGTCCTTTCCAGAGGGCCTAGGGGGAGTCACACCCACAAACATTAAGAGACTATGGTTTTTTTTCCCCCATTTAACAGAATTCTTCCTGCATCCTGTCCCTAGCATAGTATCTTTGAGATGTATATTCAACTTATTACAGTATATTCTTTTACTAACCTCTTCCCAAGACACAGAACTTCACTTTTCCTTGAGATGTAGATGAAGCATTTCATTACAAATCTTTTCCCAGGACACAGCTATTCTCTTCCCATCACCAATCTAGGAATTGTGGAACCCACCTATAATCTACAAGCCCCCACTTCTGCCTCTTTGGACCAGACCAATGGAAATCTCTTCACTAATTGTGTCTGTCAATCTCAAAATCAAATAAAAGGAATCCTTGTTTGTAATCACCCCAAGAAAGGCATGTATGCCTCCTCTCTGGGCTTAGGTCACTCATATTATGCTTGGAAATAAACCACATTAATTTTTAATTATTAAATTTTAGAGTTGGTTATTTTTCTGTTGACAAGATGGCAACCACAAAGGGACCAGAGACGAACCAGAGATCTTCCAAGGGGTTGCTTCAAACCAAGTGCCTGGTACCAGCAGTGGGCCCTATGTCCCCTGTCCAGCTCCAAGCCTCTCCTCAGGGGAGATTCGGTAAGTCCTCTGGCTTTGGATCTCCCAAAATTTGGTAGATGGTCTGGTTTATTTCTAAGCTCGTTTGCTCGTTCATATGTCTTATGTTTGTTTGTCTGTTTGGGGTAACCCAGGTTTGTTCTCCTAGTGAGGGCAGTGGTTTGCTCCCCTCAGGGTGAGGGGCAGCAGTTTTCTTTCCTCTCAGGAGGGGCAGTGGTTTGTTCCCCTCTCCGGAGGGACAGAGCTTGCCCTCCTCAGGGCGAGGAGCAGCAGTTTGCTCTTTCTGGTTTGTTCCCCTTTGAGTGGGTAGTTAGGAAATATAAAGTATGAAAATGTATTAGTTATTTTTTTAAAAAAGGAAAAAAAAGTAAGGATTCTAAGGGTTTTCCACCTTTGCCTTCTTGAAGCTGCTTCAATGGGCTGCTATGTGTTTGCACTGGAGAAACTGAACTGTCTTTTTTTTTTCTGAACTGTCTTATTCATAGGCGAATGAGAGACTGAGCATCTCAGCTCCAAAGATAAAGGGCACTTACTCCTCCCTGCAGGGTAAGCCCCCCAGGTGACTGACTGGGAGTCATACTGGGAGTGTCTGGAGGGGCAAAGATATCCTCCTCTTAAGACTAGTAGCGGCCCTATAGGCAATCCCAAGAACAATAATTAAATGCAAAATAAGAGCTAACCACTCCAGTAAATGCAAAATAAGAGCTGACCACTCAAGTATTTTGGGTCCCCTTCAAGGGTGCTAGATTCTTGAAGGGAACTGAGACACATACTCGATACTAGAGTGACATTTAGTGGAGAGATGCCCCAAAAAAGCAGTATGCTGGTCCACCACATTAAAATATTTATGTTTACATAGGCCAATTTCTCCTTCTAAAAGTAGATTTTTTTAAAAAAAGGGAAATAAAGCATTTATAGTTTTTTTTTTTTTTTTTTTTTTTGAGAGATTTTTCGCTACAGGGCACGTGCGCTCGCCAGACAGACAGAGAGAGACATAGAGACAGAAAGTGAGAAATCACCCCCAGGGGGGATGGTCACGCTGCAATCCCTTCTCCTCCATTCTCCTCTCAGGATCTTGGGCACGTACGCACACGCGCCTGGCGTGAGTTTTAAGCCACCGAGTCCGGGACACGAACCGCAGTCGACTACGTGGGAGTCCAGTGACATAGCCATTAAGCCAACTGCTGGTTCCCAGGCACCTATAGTTTTAAAAGGCAAAAAGGATGACCCCTTTTGAGCACCACAGCTAGCTTTATGTATGACATCTATGACACCTTGACCTGCAGGTATTTAGGTAAATGGGAAGAATTACAAAAGCTGATCTTGGTTGAAATTTTCTCAGGGAGAAGCTGTAAGATCTGGGGGAAGGGAAAAGAAACATGGTAAAAACATTCCCGCTGGCAGAACTTTCCCATTTTCTTCATCTGGTGCCCCATCACCAACGGACTTTCCCACCCTTCAGCATTTGGCAAGCCCACCAAAGTTGAACAGAAACAGCGAACTTCATTGGCCAGACAAGGACCCGTGGTGACCACGGGTGACAACGACCTTTTAAGAACGAGCAGCACCCACCCTGGGCATGACTCAATTGGCCTTTGACCAGGGTGAGGGACCTCACTCGAGAGCTTTTGCAGAATAAATTATATTGGTTTTATTAAACCCCATGGCCTGACTCTGGTATTTTCATCCTTGCCACCTTTGACTCCACCACGGTTCCCAAATCAAACCCAACATCTGGCACCAAAACCCGGGAGGGGCTGGATGCCTCTGGTTAGAGACCCTCCATCGGCCCTCTCACGCGGTCACCCAGCTGGGAAGGTAAGCAACCCCACCCCCATTTTTTGGATCTCCAGAATATTCCTATCTGTAGTCACAGCCATGCCATCTATTCCGGGTGCCCCAGGGGTACCCTAAGGATCGCCTCATCTCAGGGCTGCCTGGACAACGCTTTCCTTCATCCTCTTCCATTCCAGGTGCTCCAGGGGTACCCTAAGAATCATCTTGTCTCAGGGCTGCCTGAACGACACTTTCCTTTACCCTCCTATTCATGGAGAGGTTATACCCAAGGGGGACACCTCTCGTCTCATTCTCTCTACCCGAGGTCTAATCCATCATGGGGTCTGCTGCCTCCTAACTTGATCTAGAAACACCTTTAGAGTGTGTCCTCCATAACCCAATGGCACCTGGTCTTCCTGTAGATCATGGCTTGGCCTAAATATTTACTAAATAATGGGTCAATCTGGCTGCTTGAGGGCAATTTCAATTTCAATGTCTTGACTGATCTTACCAGTTTTTGTCAGAGTAATGACAAATGGACAGAAATTCCATATGTTCAAGCTTTTTGGTATCTGTACTCTCACCCCCACCTCTGTATTACCTGCTCTCCCTCCCAGATTTTGCTTGCTAAGGTAGGCGAGGGCCAAAAACCCACTCCTAGCCTTTCCAAGGAAACTTCTGAATTCCCTGAATCCTCTGCTCTCACTATTCTGCTGGAATCTCTCTCCTCTCCATTGAGAACTCCTCTTAACCCCCCATTAAACTTTCCCGAATCCTCTGGCCCCCCACCTCCCTACCTTGAAAGTCCTCCCCACTCCCTTTGCTGGAATCTCTCTCCTCTCCATTGAGAACTCCTCTTAACCCCCCATTAAACTTTCCCGAATCCTCTGGCCCCCCACCTCCCTACCTTGAAAGTCCTCCCCACTCCCTTCAGTCAACAATCCCTCTATCCTCCCCCATTGCTGGCTGTACATGCTCAAATGACCCACCCCCACCCACTCACCCACCCACCCCAGGTCATAGATCCCCTACGGGAGGTGGCTGGGGCTAAGGGAGTTGTTCAATTCCACGTTCATTTTTCCCTCACAGATCTGTCCACCATTAAAAAGTGCTTAGGCTTCTTCTCTGCCAACCCCACCCAATTTATCAAGAAATTCAGATATCTTACACAGGCCTATGACCTCACCTGGTGTGACATCCACGTAATTATGACATCCACCATGATGGCGAACAAACGTGACGGTACAAGTTGTGGGAAGAGAGTATGTTGACAGGGCCCACATGGCAGATGCCACCACAGTGGTAGGTGCTGAGGCAATCCATGCAGTTAATCCTGGCTGGAGATATCAGGGAGGTGACCTTGGCCGCCGGCAATGCGACTACGTGTTACAATGCCTTATGGCAGGAATGAAACAAGCAGCCCAAAAGGTAGTAAATTATGATGAATTGCAAAAAGTCACCCAGGGTTGAGAAGAAAATCCAGTCATGCTTTTGAACTGCCTCACTAAGACTATACAACTCCATACTCAACTCTCCCCAGAAAATCCTGTTGGGGCAGTAATTCTGGCCACTCATTTTATCACCCAGTCAGCCCCTGATAACAGAGAAAAAAAACTTGAAAAGGCTGAACAGGGCCCTGATACCCCCATAAGAAACCTGGTGAATATGACAATAAGTTTTCAACTCCCAAGAGGAGGACACTGAGGTAGCCCATCACAAACAGGCCAAACAGAGGCTCCC
>NW_006159599.1:30509-31847 GCF_000334495.1 Tupaia belangeri chinensis | reverse complement strand
AGCTCTGGTGGCTGCCTGTAGCCAGCACCTCAGAAGAGGGTCCCTAGACACAGTCTTGCCCTGAGAAACTGCTTCAAATGTGGCAAGTCAAGACACTGGGCCTGTGAATGCCCAAATCCCAGGCTGCCCACTAAACCCTGCCCAGGGTGTGGTGAAATGGGTCACTGGGGCTCTGATTGCCCCCAAAGAGGGAGATGAGACCCACTTCTGATGCCTCCACACCGAGAGGAGATCCACCACCCCAATTTTGACCTGGCCATGATGGGACTGGCTGAGGATCAATGGACCCCAGACTCAATCACCCCAATTACCCTCGCTTAGCCCAGGGTCTAGCTTCACAGGCCTATGACCACATATGGCGTGACATCCACGTAATTATGACATCCACCATGACGGCGAACGAGTGTGACTGGACACAAGCAGTGGGAAGAGAGTATGCTGACCGGTAGCGGGTAAGATGTTCAACTTCCTAGTGGACATGAGGGGGATACCTACTCCATCCTCCCAGCATACCCTGGCCTCTTATTACCCTCCCTTATTTCTATTGTGGGTATTGATGACCAGCCCTCATGTATCCTCTACCAAACCCTTAGCCTACTGTGTTGGGAAAATGTACTTTACCCACTCTTTTCTTGTCATTCCCACATGCCCCACACCCCTCTTAGGCCATGACATCCTTGCAAAGTTTAACTCCTCCCCCTTTCTTGGCCTCCTCTGCCAGGCCGCCTGTTCCTCCACCGGATTTAATTCCCCTCCCCCACCTATTTCTCCAGACCAGGTCAATTCCATCATTCCAACTCTTAGAGAAACCCTCTTCTTTCCCTCACAGCAGAAGCCTATGTCATGTCTACCCTAACCTTATAATTACCTGTTCAGGCCCTCCCCATAACACTAGCCCTAGTTCTCTCTGTTGGACTGGTGTTGTAGAGTGCCACCGAATGAACGGCCACCAAAGTCAGATTAAATTTAAAGGGAGTCTTTATTAGCTGGCCAGCGACTACAGTCTGAGGCTCCAGGGGGAGGGGAGCACCCAGAGTCAGAACTGTAGCCCCAACTGAAGTTGGAGTAGTCTTTTTATAGGCGGTCAGTTACCAGGGGTTTCTATGCAAGCAATTACAGAAGTTGAATCAAGGAGCTTAATTATTTCTGAGGGGAGTGGGGTTTCCCTGGAAGCAGTTACATTACTAAACAAAAGGGTTTCGGACTAGTTAGCAAAGACAGTAGCAGGTACAGGATGTTGTCCCAGATATGGTTTTCTATATGACTAGCATAAGCTATTTTCTCACGGGAAGAGCAAGCAGGTTTACAGAAGCAGACAGCCATGTTAGGGTAAGGGAA
>NW_006159599.1:28385-30457 GCF_000334495.1 Tupaia belangeri chinensis | reverse complement strand
GGCAGAGAAGGGGAGTGGCTCGTGGCAGGAGTGGAGAACCATGAGCTTGACAGATTGGATCTGGTCCTGAACAATGTTAATGAGAAAACAGAGGATGCAAGGGCCAAAGACAAGGGCAAGGAGGAGAACCAGGGCAGGACCTGCAATGGCAGAGATGAAGGTGGTGAGCCAGGGAGACCAAGAGAAGAGAGAGTGATACCAATTACCCTCAGAGGAGCGGTGCTCCTTACACTTTAGGAGACATTTGCGAAGCTAGCTCAGGCAATCCCTAATGACCCCAGAGTGGGTGGTATAGAATTGAGGCCCAGGCTCATAAGGATGGGCCATAGAGGCCTGGCAGGATTGGGGGGGGCGAGAAGAACAAGGTGTTTTTGAATGGTAAAAATGATGCAGGGGTCCTTGCCCCACACATAAAGGCGAAGGCCATAAGAACATCTACCCTCCCAGGTGTTGACCCAGTGATCAAAGTGTTGAACCCCAAGGGGATTGTAAGTGCCAGCGGAGGAGAAGGCACCAGTGGTTGAGAGAGGATCCAGGTGTAAGAGGGAAGTTTATGTGGGGAGGAGAGGGCAAGGGGGAATGAGGAGAAGAAGTATCAGGAAAGTCAGCATGATTTGACCTTGAGGTGATCTGAGGAAGGCTAAAGTCCTCATTTTTGGGTCCTGGAGGCAGTGGCGTCAGGGAGCTGGGCAGCAGGCTTCAAGTGGGAGCAATGAATCCAATGACGCATCCCAGTAACCTTGACAAAAGAAGGGGTGCTCAGGATAACAGTGAAAGTTCTGTCCCAGTGGGGTCAAGGGTGCCGAGAGTGTGATGTCTGACTCAAATTGGGGCTTCAGGGTCCAAGGCCGGCTGTGAGGATGATGTAGACTCTGTAGGGGCCAGGCAGTGGATTGGTAAAGAGAGTATGGAGGAGCTGTTAGCAGTTGTCCCAGGTAGGCTGATGGGTGAAGAAAATAGTCTTAAGGAGAGAGATTAATTAAACCTTGTTTCGAGAGAAGGAGGGATTCTGTTTTTTTCCAGTTTACAGGTTACTTATAGAGAGAGGAGAATAAATCAAAAAGGGAATAAACCATCTGGACCTAGTTCAGAGGGTCCCATTGCTTGAGGAGAAAAACTGGCAAGGGGCCCAAGGCCCTTTGGGACATGCTGTCTCCCTCACCTGGTTTCTTGCCCACGGAGGAGTCCTTCGGTTTTGGCCCATAAGTAGATCCAGATTGAGTATGGGGAGAACTGAAAGGGTCATCTCCGTGGGCAAGAGGTGTAGTTTTTGGTTCCCTTGGGGCCTCCTCCTTTAGTTGTGGAGAGGTAGACTGACTACTTGTTCTATGATGACCCGCTCAAGGGTCTCAGGATTATTGTCCTGTCATTTGGTCATGACAACTATTTGTGGGCCAATTTTTATTCCTCCTAAGTGTAGGAGGGCAAGGATGGGAGGACAGAGTCTGGGGCGGCTATAATAACTTTTAGTTGTTGGTATAACTCTGCTTTTAAAAATAACCTTAACCTCTGATTTAGACAGAAATTAATCTTAGTCACTTTAACGGTTACCTGAGACTTATCAAGTGAGATTGTCAGATGTCCATGGGGAGCCGTAGGGGTCTTGGGCCCCATCAATCCTCAGTTTCAAAGGCCAGTATAAAGAAGTCCTGAGCTCCCTTCAGAGCTCAGTGCATTCTGTCTCTAGTGACCAGCTCCTCACTTAGGGACAAGGTCCCAGTGGGGAAATGAGGATGTCAGTCATGGGCATTGTTTAATGCCCTGGCTGCCCACTTTGGAAACAGAGTTTCTTTCGAGGCAGACGCTCTGATCTGGGCTGTGTCCAGATCCTGCCCTCGAAGAAGTTCTCAGCCTTCAGGATTATGACGAGTGAATACTGGGTGTCAGTTAAGTGAAAGTTAAATCAAAGGTTAAGGTGTCTTGCCAATTTGTTATAACATATTTTGAGTTATTTGAGAACTTTAAAAAATATCTGTTCTGGGGAACCAGCAGTTAGCATAATGGCTATGTCGCTGGACTCCCACGTAGTCGACCGCAGTTCGCGTCCCGGACCCGGTGGCTTAAAACTCACG
>NW_006159599.1:27613-28296 GCF_000334495.1 Tupaia belangeri chinensis | reverse complement strand
GGCGTGACCATCCCCCCTGGGGGGTGATTTCTCGCTTTCTGTCTCTATGTCCCTCTCTGTCTGTCTGGTGAGCGCATGCGCCCTATAGTGAAAATCTCTCCAAAAAAAAAAAATCTGTTCTGAATTATAAGAGCTCTAACACAGAAGTAAAAGTAAATTTCAGTAGATCCTTCAAGGAGCAGCTGAGTACTAACAAGAAAGTGAAGCCCAGTTTACAGATTTTACAAGGCATCTGCCTTATTCACTATATAAAAACCCTAGCTTGAGAATGTAATTTTAATATAAATTTTTATTTTTCTAGTTAGACCTCTTGATCATTTAACTAAGGGGTGAGTTCGGTGGGGAAGAGGCCTAACTAAAGAGAAACAGGAGTACAAGCAGGCAGGGAGGGAGGAGGCAGCCAGGAGCTCCTGCCTTAACTTGTCTCACCCCATTTCCTGAAACATCTATTCTGTTAAGTTCTCAGATAGGAGTTTATAGATCTTGTCTCTGATATAAAGGCCAAATTTTTATTATTTTTTCATGTTTATCTTTTCTAACCCACTTTGGGAAGTTTGATATTTTCAGGAGGAGTTATTAAGCTTGTAAAAATAGAAGTACATATATCCACATATACTGACTGCTAGTTTTATGAACATGTACAAACAAATAATAGCAACAATACTTGTTTTAACAGCTTTTTC
>NW_006159599.1:22694-26895 GCF_000334495.1 Tupaia belangeri chinensis | reverse complement strand
TCGTCATGTGGGTCCGCATCTGGCGCAGAGGCTGGGGCACCCTGGAACCACCTGCATTGGTCGCAAAGGCAGTGTCCGCCTCGACGGGTCATGAATGTGCTCATCGCAGCCGGCAAGGGCCCAGTCCTGCCCCCGCCACCGCCTGCTGTCGCTCAGAGGTTCATTTGCTCCTTTCCCGACTGCAGCACCAATTACAACAAGGCCTGGAAGCTAGAAGCTCACCTGTGCAAGCACATGGGGGAGAGGCCATTCGTCTGTGACTATGATGGGTGTGGCAAGGCCTTCATCAGGGACTACCATCTTAGTTGCCATGTCCTGATTGATACTGGAGAAAAGCCATTTGTTTGTGCAGCTAGTGGTTGTGTTCAAAAATTCAACACAAAATCAAACTTGAAGAAACATTTTGAACGTAAACATGAAAATCAACAAAAACAATACATCTGCAGTTTTGAAGGTTGTAAGCAGACCTTTAAGAAGCATCAGCAGCTGAGAATCCACCAGTGCCAGCATACCAGTGAGCCCCCATTTAAGTGTACCCAGGAAGGATGTGGCAAACACTTCGCCTCCCCCAGCAGTCTGAAGTGACATGGGAAGGTGCATGAGGGCTACAAATGTCAGAAGGGATGCTCCTTTGTGGCAAAAACATGGACGGAACTCCTCAAACACACCAGGGAGACCCATAAAGAGGAAATAACATGTGAATTATGCCAGAAGACATTTAAGCAAAAAGATTATTTCAAGCAATGTATGAAAACTCATGGCCCAGAAAGGGATGTATATCGGTGTCCACGAGAAGGCTGTGGTAGAACCTACACAACTGTGTTTAACCTGCAGAGCCACATCCTCTCTTTTCATGAGGAACAGTGTCCATTTACATGTGAACATGCCGGCTGCGGCAAGACCTGGCAAGACCTTCGCAATGAAACAAAGCCTCAATCGACATGCTATTGTGCATGATCCTGACAAGATGAAAATGAAGCTTAAGACAAAACCAGCTCATGAAAAACGGAGTTTGGCCTCTCAGCTCAGTGTATATATCCTTCCCAAATGGAAACAGCTGGGCTCACCTCTGCCGAAAAATGGAGAGTCCGCGAGTTGTATCAAAGACAGGGTGATCACGATAGTTGAAGTACTGACCCTCAATTAAGTATCATTTACTTTGTTTAAAAGACTGCGAACCAGAGAATTTATTTTATTTCAGAAGCTTATTTTTCCTTATTAAAGTCACTGAGGAACATTTGATACCCTATCATTTCCATTTTCTTTGTTCAAAATGTCTCTCTCCTGGGTCTTTTGAGTTTCTTTACATGCCTTTTCTTCTTTTTTGCTCAAATGACGAAGGACACACATCAAAGCTTTTCCTCCTTTAACAGCTTGTGGCCTGGATGAGAAGGTAGCAATTCCAGGTATAGTCTAGAGTATCTGATTAAATATTGCCTCCTAAAAAAGTAAAACAGCCAAAGACCAATTTAAAAGTCAATGTCTTTGATGCTCTCATTAATGCTTAACACTCATAAAAGCCTGTATTCTCGGTTACTGCTATTTAAATATTAGCTAAACAGTTCTTACATACCTAGCTAAACTGAAGTCTATACAATAACTCCTTATGAACTGATACACAGAGACTTGATCATTTAAAACCGCTACCTTGGCATGTCAATAAGGGGCTATATTTGACCCCAAGCTACCCCTTCCCTAGAACAAACACAAAGCACTAGATTTGGGCATTGGCAAACTGCCCACTTACCTCCATAACTATTAGTATAGCACGGCTCCCAACACACACACTAACACAGAACTATGAGGTGATTAAACAGAGATCCAGGCTCCAGAGATTTGTTAGATGGTCAGTGTGCCACTAGGGCTCAAGAACACTGGACTAATTATGCTTGTGTGGTGGAAAAATTATCAAGTATATAAAAGCCAATTAGTCCGAAAACTTATCCTCAGACTGTAAGCTGATAAACTTGCTAAAAGTTGGTTTGACCATGAATGCTTCTCATAAGAATGAACAGAATAAACAAGTCTATAAAGTTTCTAGTTTTCCTGTTTAAAGGTTAGATGTTCTACAGTCTGTAAAACAGCATAGTATATAGCTTTTAAATTATAAAGTAGAATATTTTCATACGACAAAATAGAATGTACAGTATGCTTCTTACATTTTGAAAAACAAACTGGAATGCTGTTATCATCACTGGGTAGAATTACTAGTCTCCTTGCCTGGCCTTTGGATTTTCCACATCATATTTTCACATCAAAGAACAAGCAAGCAGTTACTCATACCTGCTTTTACTTACTGTTTTCTCTTCTGGCTCGTCTACGTTTTTCCCTTTCTTTATAGTAATTTGAACTTGGTATTTTTTCTCAATCCACTGCTGAATCTGTTTACTCTTTGTGTCCAAGTCATGTTGTCCAATATTTGAAGAAAAAGTTAATTCCTTCATCAGGGTTGGTTCTAGTTTGAACTACATGTCTGAGGTGAAAAATACAGCTTCAAAGCAAATGGGCGAAAAGACAGATTATACTTGTGACATGAGAATAGGGGAAGGATTTCATTAAAAAAAATATATATATATATTGACACATATATCAAAAATACTTTGTGTCCAAATCATGTTGTCCAATATTTGAAGAAAAAGTTAATTCCTTTATCAGGGTTGGTCCTAGATCTTCCCAGAAGGACTACATGTCTGAGGTGAAAAATACAGCTTCAAAGCAAATGGGCGAAAAGACAGATTATACTTGTGACATGAGAATAGGGGAAGGATTTCATTAAAAAAAATATATATATATATTGACACCTATATCAAAAATGCTGTGGGTAATAAAAGGAGGTGAAACATTAAAAAGAATGAAATCCTTGGGGGTGGCAGGTAGTGTGGTTAGAGCACTGGACATGGCCAACTACGGTTCAAGTACCAGACCTGGTGGCTTACTTTCCCTCTTTCTCTCTCTCTGATCAAATTTTAAAAAAATAATAATACATAAAATTAATTCTGAAAACAAAAAAGATGAAATCCTGTCACTTGAGGTATCAAGAGTAAGTCAGCAGGATGTTGTGTTAAGTAGTATCAGCCAGGCACAGAAAGAGACACTGCATGTTCTCACGGAAGTCGAAAAGGACAACCTCAGGAGTAAGAAGACTTTCTTCTAGAAGCTGGACAGGATGGGGAGGGGGAGAGTATGTTGTTTAATGGAAGCAAAATTACAGATAAGAGGAACAACTTCTAGTGTTATATAGAGTAAAACTGCATGAAGATATTATAGCAGCAATTTAGTGTGTATCTCAAGAGTCACTAAAAGATGATTTCAGATGTTCCCAACACAAATAAATTTGAAATGATGGAAAAAAAAAGAATAAGCCTGATTAGTTTAACATCTCCCTTTTGGATGTTTCAGGGGCCCTCCGTAAACATCCAAGAGTTACTTTGAGGTCAAAGATCCTCTGTCAGCATTAAAACTAAAAAAAAATTAAAAAAATAATAAAAAAAAGAAACAGAAAAAGTAACATACAACACTAACTGTTTTATTAAACCAACCACATCAAGATAAACATGATGTTGTTTGATTAACAAAAACCTAGACAACATATATGTTGAAAATTGTGAAGATTTTCACTTATCAATGCTTTCTTTTTCATTACATTTGAAACCAGATTGTTTACTAAAGGTATATGAACTTGAAAAGCATTTAAACCAATTTTTATGCGTTCTCTTTTTATAAACCAAAGGGAATAGAATTCTTTTTTTAAATTATTTTTTATTATCATCATAATCTTATTTATATTACATTGGATTGCATATAACTTTACAGTATATTACATTGCTTTTTCAAAAGGGAATGCCATGCACATCAGTCAATACAGAGACATTAATCTCCCCACTTCATCATTCAATATCTTTTCATTGTTTTTCCCAATCATTATTATTATTATTCCAGTTATTTTTTATTTTTTATTTTTCTTGGTTTTAAATTTTTTTTTAATTTATTCATTCTCTACATTAATTCACTATACACCATCACAACACACAAATGAATTTTCCATCCAAAATACACTGTGCATTGGCTCAGTCAAGCACATCAACATACATGTTCTCAGCAAATAATTTTCCAATTCTTATGTCCTGCATACCTTGCCTTTTGTTTTGCCATCCTTGATTCCCCATCCCCCACCCTCTGCTATGTCCCATCCTCCTCCCCC
>NW_006159599.1:13079-20733 GCF_000334495.1 Tupaia belangeri chinensis | reverse complement strand
GCAATCCTTTCTCCTCCATTCTCCTCTCAGGATCTTGGGCACGCACGCACACGCGCCCGGTGTGAGTTTTAAGCCACCGGGTCCGGGACGCGAACCGCGGTCGACTACATGGGAGTCCAGCGACATAGCCATTACGCTAACTGCTGGTTCCCTCACAGAGATACACTTTCAAAAGTCCTGAAAGTGATCTAGAAAACAGTTAAGGGGGACACATTTAAACAAACAGAATGATGATTTTCCCTGACCCATCTTGACAAAAATAAGACTGACAAAGACTAAACAAATCAAGACAGTGCACCCAAAGACAAGCAGAGTGATGCCTGGTCCTGTCCCATTTTCAAAGACAAGACAAAGTAAGACAGTGTATTCAGAAATCACTGTCACCAGGGACCCAAAATGCCATCGCACTTGGGGCCCAGGGACCTGGAAGTTCCGCTGCGTCCATGTCCAGCCTTCCTAAAGTCCCACCAGCAGAGCTCTCAAACCAAGATAACTAGAATCTTACCAGATTCAGGCGCCACCAGAGACTCCAATTTCTGATCCACATTTTGTTAGGTCTCCTTACCCCTCCTGGGATCTGGGACAGGGTGTAAGGAGCATCCTCGTTGGGGTATTATTTGGCCACTCTAAGGTTCCCAGATCTCGCTGGAGCCTCCAAATGTTGTAGAGTGCCACTGAATGAATGACCACCACAGCCAGATTAAGTTTAAAGGGAGTCTTTATTAGCTGGCCAGCGACTACAGTCTGAGGCTTGAGGGGGGGGGGAGGGGTGCCGAGAGTCAGAACTGTAGCCTCAACTGAAGTTGGAGTAGCCTTTTTATAGGTTGTCAGTTACCAGGGGTTTCTATGCAAGCAGTTACAGAAGCTGAATCAAGGAGCTTAATTATTTCTTAGGGGAGTGGGGTTTCCCTGGAAGCAGTTACATTACTAAACAAAAAGGTTTTGGGCTAGTTAGCAAAGACAGTAGCAGGTACAGGATGTCATCCCGGATATGGTTTTCTATATGGCTAGCACAAGCTATTTTCTCACGGGAATAGCAAGCAGGTTTACAGAAGCAGACAGCCATGTTAGGGTAAGGGAACAAAATGGACAAACAGATCTAATATGCAGTCTTCCACACTAGCTGCAGTGGCCCCACAGGAATGGGTGTTCTGGAAAAGGCTTTTGCTAGCAGTGTTATACCTCTTACTCGTGGGAATCACAGTAAGTCTAAAATGTCTGGACTGGCTAACTGGACTGCCTCTTCCCCACCTGGTTAGCCATGCCTGGCCTCCTCCTCCATCTCATGGCCTTTGGAATGGACTCTGCCTTTACAGTTATGGATGAGAATTCCAGGTACAACACACATGGGGTGATCAAGGGATTATCAATAAGACTGCTTGGGACAGGCGCTCCTCATGGGTCACTCTGCAATTCGACCATTTGGGGTCACTTAACAGTCCTCTGGTCAGTCTTTGACCCCCTCAGGGCTGCACCCCCATGATCTGTAACAGTCACATTTACCATCAGGAACCCATCTATCTCTCTCTGGCTGTCCACCGAACCTGCAAGCATCTAAATAAATGCCTGGAGTACAGACCCTGGGGGTACTATAGAAATACTTAAAGTTTATCATAACTCACCCCTACATGACCAATCCAGAAAATTCTGTCCCCAGTAATTTTTCCCTCTCCTTCCCCAAGCCCCAAAATGCCAGTTTTAATCAACTCTACTTTTCATTTTGTGGCCTCCCTGGATCCCACCCAAAATAACTCTTTCTGGCCATTATGGCACCACTCTCATTCTAGGTCAATTATACCTCTTCCCACAATGTCACTACCTCTCCACAGTCCTCCAATGTCTCTCTCCTCTACACATCTAATCTCACCTTGGCTCCCAATGTCTCTGTTCAATGCCTCCCTGCCCCTGCTGGGATTTTCATCCTCTGCAGAGGCATTGTGTTCTCTTGCTCGCAGCCCTATGTATGACTTTCTTTAAATCCTTGCTACCCTGGATCTTCCCATTTCTAGGACCCATCATACTGCTATGTGTAATCCTGGCCTTTGTGCCCTGTGTTTTACATTTTCTCAGGAAATGCGCATCCACCATCACTAGAGTGGCAATTAATCAGATGCTCCTGCACCCCTACGCACCCCTTTCCTAAGACCCTCCAACTAGGGGGCCCCAGCTCAATTTCCCTTAACAGCCTGAAGCAGCCAGAGTGGTTGTCATCCCTTATCCCTCTAAGGTCAGAATGTAAGGTCTGGGGGAAGGGAAAAGAAACATGGCTGAAACATTCCTGCCAGCAGAACTTTCCTGGTTTCTTTATCTGTTGCACCATCACCAACAGAATTTCCTGCCCTTCAGCATTTGGTGCGTCCACCAAAGTTGAACAAAAACAGCAAACTTCATTGGCCAGACAAGGACCTGTGGTGACCACCTATTGGACAACGACCCTTTAAGAATGAGCAGCACCCACCCTGGGCTTGACTCCCTTGGCCTCTGACCAGGCTGAGGGACCTCATCTGAGAGCTTTTGCAGAATAAATTATATTGGTTTTATTAAACCCCATGGCCTGACTCTGGTATTTTCATCCTTGCCGCCTCTGACTCTGCCGCCATTCCCAAATCAAACCTAACAGAAGCTTCGATATTTATGTCTTTTTGCATGCTAAATTACAAAATCTGTATTTCATTAAAAAGAATGAAGTTGCTACTTTAATTAGTATTAAAAATTCATTTAAAAAAAGATGACAAAATTAACTATAAAAGTTAACAAGAATAAATTTGAGACTACCTTGAAAGAAATAACAGAAGCTACTTCTGAAATTAAAAAGATACCCAAAACTCCCCTTGTTCAGACAATTTCTGTCTTTTCTTATTCCTTCTCTTACCAGAAATAAACTTGGGAAAGATACACATTAGCGGATTAGTCGCCATAATGATTATTGTCAACAAACTCAAATCTGGTTCCCTCTCTAGGATACCATGGATCAAACCTTAAGCACATGATAGGAGGAGGAAAGCCTAGCCTTGTTGCTAAGTGCAGGGGCAAAGAGTGGAACAGCTCATGCTGAAAGGGACCATTCTGTTAGTTTTAATTCTTGTATTTTTGTTTAAGTGCATAAGCCTCTACTGAGTTAATCATTAATCGTGGACTTAATCAGTTTTAGAGGGTGTGTTCATCTGGTGGGCCTCTGATTTGCAAAGTCTTAGATAATGTTTTCTATTTTAGTAGAAAACAGTCATCAGTTTTCTGGCAGCAGTAGGCCTGGGGTCCTTTTTTTCTTTATTTATTTTCTTTTTGCTAGCAAACAACAATTTTCTATCTTGTAAAAACATGTTTAAATTTTGTTATTTCAGTAGTAGTAGTCTTCTCTAAGTCTTTGTCATTTATTTTTCTCATAACAAAGCCTAAGTTTTTCTTTTATTCTGGGTGATTACAATGTAAATGAACCTTGGATTCCAAGCCCCTTAGGAAAGTTTGGGTTTTATCCCAGTCTTAGCCCTTTTTAAGTAGGATTCATAGTTTTAAGATAATGACACAGGAGGTTGGAGTGCATGGGCCCTGCACCCAGTACAGAAACAGAGAATTCATTCTTTTGTCTCATGCTCATGAGGTAATAGAGACATAGTCACAGAAGAAATACTTAAATAGAGAGTTAACAGAGGGAAGAAATATCAGAGTTCCCAGGCAGGAAATGAGTCCTGGAAAATAGATTGCCAATGGAAAACTGAGATTTTTTTTCTTTTTTCTTATCTGTGTCTGGGGTTTTGTTTGTTTGTTTGTTTTTTAATCTAGGCTGGTTCAGCTTCTGAGAAGTTTATGTAAGAAGAGAAACAGCTGCAGAAGGACGGCCTTTCATATGGAGGAATGCCAGCTCATTGGTAAACTTAACTGCTGCTCAAAGTAGCTTGTAGGGAGTGAGTTCTCTAATAGGTATGCTGCTATGGGAAGGGAAAATTGAGCTACGAGATATATATTTTTAAAAAAATATAAAAGTAAATATTTCTAATAGGGAGGAGATTCACCCCCAAACCTGGGTTGGCAGCTACCAGAGAAGCCAATGGCCTTGGACATAATGTTAAGTATTGACATTTAACCTGGAGGTTAGAAAAAAAAATTTAGCAGGGGAAGGTCTGTCATTAATATATAGTTTCTTTGTTTTGGCTTCTTTAATTTTTCTTTTCCTGCACTTACATATCTCACATGAGAAATTAAATCATATCACACATGTCCAGGGTAGTCTTTGAAGGAATTAGCATGCATATGTGGATGCACTTCTTGAATGTTGATTCCATGTCCCATTCCAGTGGTAAATTTTCTGTGTATATATCTGAGATATCAGGAGGATGATAACAACCTTCCTGTTGCCAAGAGTCAGATATGAAGGGTGAGTTTAACACAGGGATACTTTTTAACTCTCTTACATGTTCATTTGTGTTGTACTTATGTATGATGTATGTTACGTTTATGTGGCAAAGTTCCTAAGGAATTCTATTACAATTGACATGTAAATAAAGGGCACTCATAACATTTAATCCAAATGCTTTGAAGTTCATGTGACTTAAGTAAATAAGCTTATTACAAATTTAAAAATAAAGGTTCAAGATGTCTTCATAATTGTCAGCATAGGTTTTACCAATCAAACTACAAAATTGTTTTGGTATTATTGATTTAGTAGACATAGATTTCAGACTTATCAGCAACTTAAGGTAAATATCTAATATCCATATGGTAAACATATTTAACATGTTATAAAAAGTTAATAGAGAAATAACTGACTTTCCGGTATCTTTTAGTATTTAGATAGCTAAGGCAGAGGTTTTTAAGATAAATATAGTTATGATGGCTCCTGAGAACTAGCCATTTTGGGGAAAACAGAGAAATGAAGACTTTCCATGGATAATTCAGTCTCCAGCACACAAACTAGAGTGGAGAGGCAAGGGAAGAGGCCTTCTTGAAGACACATCTTCATGACTCCTGAGAACTAGCCATTTTTGGGGAAACAGAGAAATGAAGATTTTCCACTGATGATTTGGCCTCCAGCATGCAAACTCGCATGATTAAACTTCAAAGTTTGGGAAGAAACTGACCATCCACCAGATGACTAGAAATCGCTGTAGGACCACAAGAAATATGGGAAAGCAGGAAAATACCTCTCCTCCAAGTGAAAAGGATAACTCCTCTTCATCCACACACAGTTCAATGGAAATGTTTGATAAAGAATTTAGAACATTCATAATGGCAAAGCTAACAGAGATGGAAGAGGAGAGAGGCAATGAATTGCAGAAGAGGAAGGAGAAAGGAGTTGATGAGTTCCAGGAGGTGAGGAAATGCATGCAAGATCTAAAAGAGAAATTTCACATTTTACAAAAGAATCAGATGGAACTGTTAGAGATGAAGGCTATAATACAGGAAGTCAAAATCTCCCTTGAAAGTATTAAAAGCAGACTAGATCATACAGAAAATAGAATCTCAGATGTAGAAGAGAAAATTGTTGTCCTAGAAAATCCACCATAAAGACTAAGAAAATTGCCCCAAAATTTGAGAATAATATACTAGAAACACTAGATACCACCAAACGTCCAAACATCTGGATAATAGGCATCCCAGAAAGCGAAGAGACTCGTAGTGGCATTGATAATCTATTCCATGAAATCTGTAAGAAAACTTTCCAAACCCAGAGAGGCACTCAAAGATTCAGTCCCAAGAAATACAAATGACCCCAAACAGAATCAACCCAAGAAAATCTTCTTCAAGACACATTATAGCCAGATTGACCAAAAACAGACAAAGACATGATACTAAGATTGGCAGGAGAAAAATGGAAAGTTACCTACAAAGGGTATCCCATCAGACTAACAGCAGACCTCTCTTCGGAAATAATGCAAGCGATGAAAGAATGGGAAAATATATTCAAAATGTTAAGGGAAAAGCAATTTCAACCTAGAATACTGTACCCAGCAAGATTATCGTTCATTTGGGAAGAAAAGACACGAACATTCTCAGATAAATAAAACCTGAAAGAATTTACCAGCACCAGACCAGATCTCCAAGAAGTTCTTAAGGGAGTGCTATGTCAGTAAAATTAAATGCAGACACACAGAAATAAGAGTTCAAAAACTAAGAAAATGGGCAACTTAATTGTAGAGACAAGTCGGGAGTTGAATATTATATCCCAGAATTCAATCTGGAAGATCAAACCACAACAGAAGAAAGATTAAGTACATGAAACAGCATTCTGTGACTTGACTAAATTTTGCTGCTTTTCTTCTAAGCTTTGTTGTCCAGTTTTAAGGAATTTTTACCTGTCTTGAGCTGTCAATGGGCTCATGTACCTACTATTTGAACAGAATACTAACCTATTTACTGGCTGTAAGTTTCAAGGAAATATCCTTACCAGTTCAAAACTGCTTTTCTTGAAATTACCAGCTGAACTTGCTATTGAAAGTAGTTAGACTACTTATGATATTGTGTGATCAACAAAATTTTGGGGGGAAAAAAAATTGAAGACAACTATAGACAGAAGAGATAGTGTAATAGGGTGGGAAAGGGCAGAGGATCAGACATGGGGTAAAAAATACATATATATGTATATATATATATACACATATATATACATATATATATATGAAACTAGAAATGGAATATTATTGACGATAACATGCATGATTAAGCCACTATGCAGTTTATTCTAGATGAGAAACCACATTTAGTATGTTGTGACAATGCTCAGGGAATGAATGTAAATTAATTTAAAAAAAAGTTTCAGGAGAAAAAAAAAACACTAAAATTGTTCTTATCAAAATTTTTAAAAAACATGTGTATTGACCCCACTTCCAGACACCCCAGCCCAAGACTCTACCTCCTAGACTTTCCTTGCCTGCCAGCAGGCACAAGGTCCACCTACAAGACTCTGGCCAGCAAGGGATATTGAGGGAGGGTCACCTCTGACCCACACCCCACTTCCAGAATCCACATCCCAAGACTCTACCTCCTAGGTAGGTAGATAGGATCTCCCTACAGTGGCTTTTTCCTTGAAACCCCTCTATTCTAGTGTTAATACCTAGCTCTGCCTCTGTCCACAGACTTTCCTTGCCAGCCAGCAGGCACAAGGTCCACCTACAAGCCTCTGGTGAAATCGCGTGCTGCGCTAACCCATGGCACATGACTTTTTCTTTATTTTTCTCTGTTGTCTTTCATTTTGTTTCATATTATCCTCTCCTCCTCATCTTTTACCCTGCCAGAGGGACTATACAGGTCTAGAATCATACATCTGAAATTTCCTAGTAAAGTAAGTGTCTCTGGGATCCTCCCTCATACTGATCCACCTGTGATAATGGAGATATTGCCTTTTAAAACCTCAGGAGAGTTCTCCTCTTGAGAGAACATTGGTAAAAACAACAGAAGAGAGACTTGAGCAAACATCTATTCCCATCCAAAAGGAAACACTCTTACTCCTAGTGGGAGAAACGTTCCCCCAAGAGGTTTTCAAAAGGGAATTAATCTTCCAATGGCTAGAAGTAGAAAAAGAGCCTCAGGTCTGAATAAACAAGGAAATATGTCTCCAACAAAGGAAAACGCCCCTCCATGTCTCATAAATATGGAGGACATAACCTAAATGACAGACACAGAATTTCTAACATTCATGGTGACCAAATTCTGTGAATTG
>NW_006159599.1:378-1871 GCF_000334495.1 Tupaia belangeri chinensis | reverse complement strand
CGTGAGTTTTAAGCCACCGGGTCTGGGATGTGAATCGCGGTCGACTACGTGGGAGTCCAGCGACATAGCCATTACGCCAACTGCTGGTTCCCAGTATCATGCTGTTTTGATTACCACAACTTTGTAGTATATTTTTGGGTCAGGGAGTGAGATGCCTCCCACTCCACTCTTCTTGTGCAGAATTGCTTTGGCAATACGGGGTCTTTTATGATGACAGACAAACTTTATGATTGTCTTTTCTAGATCTGTGAAGAATGTGTCTGCTACTTTGATTGACATTGCATTAAATAGGTAGATTAATTTGGGTAGAATTGCCATTTTGATTATATTAATTCTTCCAATGTCCTTCCACTTTTTTGTATCATTTTCAGTTTCTTTTTTTATCTTCTCGTAGTTGCCTTGTGGAGGTCTTTAACTTCTTTGGTTAGATTTATTCGTAAGTATCTTATACTTTTTGTGGCTATGGTAAATGGAATAACTCTTTTCAGTTCTATCTCAGTCTGCCTGTTGTTCGTATACAGAAATGCTATAGATTTCTGTATATTGATTTTGTATCCTGCAACTTTACTGTATTTGTGTATTACTTCCAGAAATTTTTTTATGGAAACCATTGGGTCTTCTATGTATAAAATTATGTCATCTGTAAAAAGAAAGAGTTTCATCTCTTCTTTTCCTATTTGAATGCTTTTAAATATTTTTCTTTTTTCTGATTTCGTTGGTGAGGACTTCCAGTACTATATTGAAAAGGAGTGGAGAAAGTGGGCATCCTTATCTTGGAAAACTAAAGAATTAACTGACAGAAACAAAGGAATAAAAGACAACTAAGACAATGGCCAACTTAAACGTCAGAACCTATTCGGTAACATCAATAATAACATTGAATGTTAATGGATTAAATTCTCCAATCAAGAAACACAGACTTGCTGAATGAATAATTAAAAAAAAAAGAAACCCTCTATCTATTGCCTACAGGAAACCCACCTCATGGAGAAAGACATACATAGACTGAAAGTGAAGGGTTGGAAAAAAGGATTTCCATGCAATTGGGAACAAAAAAAGAGCTGGAGTTGCGCTAATTTCTGACAAAATAGGCTTTGAAACAAAAACCATTCAAAGAGACAAAGGCACTATATCGTAGTAAAAGGCTCTATAGCTCGAGAAGATATAACGCCTATTAATATCTATGCTCCTAACACAGGAGCACCCAAATATGTGAAGGAAAGACTGCTAGATCTGAAAGGGGAGATAGACGGCAACACACTAATTGTTGGAGATCTCAACACTGCATTATCTCCTCTGGACAAATCATCTAGGCAAAAAATAGGTAAAGAGATAAAGGATCTAAATGATATCATAAATCAATTGGACTTAACAGACATCTATAGAACTCTCCACCCAAAAACCACAAGATATAGTTTTTTCTCACCCTGACATGGAACTTTCTCAAAGACTGACCACATCATAGGACACAAAGCAAGCCTCTGCAGATTCAG
>NW_006159599.1:0-283 GCF_000334495.1 Tupaia belangeri chinensis | reverse complement strand
TAAATAACCTACCCCTGAATGACTCCACTATTACCGAAGAAATAAAGACTGAAATCAAAAGATTCATGGAAGCCAATGACAATGAAGACACGAGTTTACATAATCTTTGGGACACTGCTAAAGCAGTAATAAGAGGGAAGTTCATAGAAATTAGTGCACATAAGAGGAAGACAGAAAGAAGGCTAATGGATCACCTAATATCAAGCCTCGGAGAATTGGAAAAGGAACAGCAAAAAATCCAAAAAATCACAGGAGAAAGGAAATAATAAAGATTCGAGCTGAA
>NW_006159598.1:1138226-1139536 GCF_000334495.1 Tupaia belangeri chinensis | reverse complement strand
TAACCGTACATGTAGAGAGCGCAGGTGAGGACAAGCTAAACTTTCATTTCAAGAGTTTTGAAAAGAGCAATAACATAACCCAAAGGAATTGGAAGTAGGGAAAAATCAAATGATAAGAGGACAGATACAGGAACCAGCAGATGGCATAATGGTTACGTTACTGGACTCCCACGTAGTCAACCCGGGCTTGAGTCCTGGACCTGGCGGCTTAAAACTCATGCTGGATGCAAGTGCGTGTGTGCCCAAAATACCAAGAGGAGACTGGAGGAGAAGGGACTGTGGCATGGCCATTCCCCCTGGGGGGTGATTTCTTGCTTTCTCTCTCTCTGTCTCTCTCTGTCTCTCTGGCATGTTCACAAACCCTATAGCAAAAATCTCTCTCCCTAAAAAAAAAAAAGTTCATATACAATATAAAACACAAGAGCATAATAACCTCATGGACTGTTAGTTTGTCTATATGAATTGACAAACCTCAGTAGATATTAATCCAGAAACAAAGATAGAAGGCAAAAAGATTTAGTATCCAGGAATATAAAGAGGGCGTCACTCAACGATGCAGAAAATCAACAGGAAGTACTAGTTTTTATGAAAATTGTGGGAGATGTATATGAAATCGGCAAATTCCAAGAGAAAAAGTTGCTACTCCAACTTTTAGACACGATTCGGTGTTGTCTGTACTTGGGACCAACTCAGTCCAGAAAAAAGGAACAACCAAATGTATTGCAGGATTCTGCCACTAGGGGGCGTGCCTTCAGTCCCGCCTCTCAGGTTCAGTGCAGCCGAGTTTGCGGTGCTGCCACTCCACGCTGTGGCCGTCTTACCGTGCAGAGCCGTTTGAAAACCCAGATGGAGTGGCCTGCTTGGGCAACGGTCATCCAGAACTTCTAACGAGCTCCTGGGTGCGGTCTCACAAAGGCAAGCCAGTATGCCAGGAGTAGGTGCGTAGGAACCCGGGTCACTGCTCACGAGACCTCTTTGGGATTTGTGGACTCGTTGAAGCCTAGTGGCATGTCCAAGTCTCACTTGATAATAGGCGGTCAGCCCACATGCCCCACTTTTTAGCTCAGTGAGTCCAACAGCACCCAGTTTCTGATGGTCATATCCTGCAGTCGTTTGACAACCTGCAGGCAGAGGTTCACTCTCTACCAGGGCCCAGGAGTAAGCCAGAAGCTCGGGGCCAGATGGTGCAGTAGGTGGGACTGACCCGCGTGGGAAGTTCGGGTGTGTCCGGACCTTTCTGACCGTCGCTCCTGTGTGTGAGGTGGGGGTGGACCACAGTGGAAGGACCCTGTTGGGTATGCTGTCTCTTT
>NW_006159598.1:1132234-1138209 GCF_000334495.1 Tupaia belangeri chinensis | reverse complement strand
TCTTCTCTCATTAAAATAGAAATAACAATAAACACAAAGAAAAAATAATTTCTTTCTCAAAAGGTTCATCGTGTGAAAGCGAGGGTGCAGCTTTGGAACAAAAATCCTAGGGGTCCACACTCAGGGCATGCCAAAATCTCCTCTTTTTTCCCGTAGATTTATTTATATTTTCATGAGACTGAGAGCCAGGGAGACAAGCACCGTCAGCTAGGACCCTCACACTCCCACGTGTACAAAAGAAAAAATAATTTCTTTCTCAAAAGGTTCATCGTGTGAAAGCGAGGGTGCAGCTTTGGAACAAAAATCCTAGGGGTCCACACTCAGGGCATGCCAAAATCTCCTCTTTTTTCCCGTAGATTTATTTATATTTTCATGAGACTGAGAGCCAGGGAGACAAGCACCGTCAGCTAGGACCCTCACACTCCCACGTGTACACCAACTTCCTGCCGCCGGGGTCGTGAGCGCCCACCGGCCCGTGCACACCACCGGGCCGGACCCCTGGTCTTTCCCAGGCACACAGCGCTGAGCCAGCCCCGGCATTGCTAACGTCAGGGGAACTTCCAGGGTCATTTCGCCCGGGGTTATAAAGCCCAGGTTGTAAAGCTCATTGCCCTAGGCCGCGATCTGCTGCAGCAGTCTTCTCTTGCACTGGACCAACCCCATAGGGGAAGCCTTAAGATGTATTACACATGGTGGGACCAGCAGGTGGCATGGTGGTTAAGGCACTAGACTCCCACATGGCCGACTGCTGTTCGAGTCCTGGACCTGGTGGCTTGCTTTCTCTCTGTCTCTCTTTGGTGAGTGCTCAAGCCTTATAGCCAATTAAAAATAATAATTATAAATAAAATTAAACAAATAATAATAATTTTTAAAAGATTTACATGATGATCTGGTCTAATTGAACATAGCACCACTGCCTCCAGAACCCACCGGGCCCTGCACGCAGTGACTTTGGCAGAGGACGAGTCTTTCATCCCGGCCTCCCATTGCAGCAGCTGTGCTCAGCTTGCTCTAAGGGGCAAGGTGGCCAGGTTGCCTCTGGCCCTCCACCCGTGGCCATGGAACGCTGAGGGCTCCTGTCAGTGGTAACCTCAGTGGGAATAGGGTCCATCACTCCCGGCCTAGGTCCGACGCCTCATACGGCAGGCCGCGGTACTGGAGCTCTCCTGCCAAGACACACTCGAGGGCGGGGCGGGGGCGGGGGGGCAGGGGCGGCAGGTCGTGCAGGACCAATCTACTCCCCAGTTATGGGTCGCTAAGCCTCTGGATTCCCTCCCCTCCATCATGCTAAGAACGTCCTGGCATCAGCCAGCCTGACTGTGGGCGATCGTCGAATCCATCCAGGGAAGGCGGAAGCCGCATCACGCCGGGCGCACCGCTGCGAGGCCGGTCTGGCTCTCCCCCCACCCCCGGGCCGCAGTGCGTCGTCGCGCGGCCTGGAGAAGCCGGCGAGGCGCCCGGCCAGGGTGCGCCGTTTCCAGCTCCGTTCTCTGCACTCGCACTTCCGCAAACTGCTTCCTTCCCGTCCACTCTCGGTGGCTTTCTTTGAGGTTTCCCCGTTGGTTTTCCCACCCATGTTCTCAGCCCCAGGGACACTGGGAACGAATTACTCCCAGCGCAGAGCTCGGTGCGAAAACTCGGTGATGCGCTGCTGCTCGGCTCCCTGCGCTGGGGGACCCGGGTACGTGAACCCAGGACTGGGGCCATCAAAGTGTGAGAAAAACCAAGCCCGACTCTGGGTCTCCCCAGGAGCTCCTCCTCAGGACCCAGAGTGTCCTCTGTGAGTGAGGCACCGGCGACAGCGCAGGGCCCTGTCGCCCGTCTCCTCTTTAACCCTGAGTGTTGCTGGACTGAGCACCCCGTGCTTACTACCAGTTCCCGGAGGATCAGGCGTGGGCCAGACCCTCCTGCAGCCATGAATAACCCAGAGCAGAAAGCCCGAGAGCTTTGAGCTCCACCCGCCGTCCTGCTGAGCTCTGGACTTGCACGTCTCCTCCATGGTGGGTGCAGGACCCAGGGGCGTGCTCACTGAGGGTCCAGGAAGACAGAGGTCTCAGGTAATACCCGGTCCTCAGTCAAGGTGAAGGGAGGCAGACAAGACTCTGAGATGATGGAGAGGCCTCCTCAAGACCTGAAGGTGTTGGGACCAGCAGTTAGCATAATGGCTATGTCACTGGACTCCCATGTAGTTGACCGCGGTTCAAGACCCGGACCTGGTGGCTTAAACTCACGCCGGGCATGTATGCGTGCGTGCCCAAGATCCTGAGAGGAGAATGGAGGAGAGGGATTGCAGCGTGGCCATCCCCCCCTGGGGGGTGATTTCTTGCTTTCTCTCTCTCTGTCTTTCTGGCAAGCGCACACGTTCTATAGGAAAAAGAAATCTCTTTAAAAAAAAAAAATGGAAGACCTGAAAGTGTCACTCCAGGGACATACACAGAGGCCCCATCTCTCGTCCTTAGACCTGACCCAGATGGACATCCGTCTGTCAGATTTTGAAACCGGAGATTCTGCAATCCAGCGCTGCTGAAATCTCAACGGCCGTGGGCACTGACAGGACGCTCCGAGGTCCCTGCTGTTCGCAGGCAGCTCTCACCGCCATGGGCATCGGGTCCCCAGGGATCGCCTGATTGTCCCAAAGTCAATGTCTAAACTCCCTGGGCCCTGGGATGAGCTCTGGCCACACAGGTCATCAGCAGTGAGAGCCGCTGACACTCCTCTCGTGCATGTGTGCTCCCTCTCACTGACGTCCACCGCCCTTGTCTGCACCAAAGTCTTCGCCTAGGCCCTCTCACTGACATCTACTGCACCACGGTCCCCTCCTAGACCCTCTCACTGATGTCCACCGCCCGTCCACACCAAGGTCCCCTCCTAGGCCCTCTCACTGACGTCTACCACCCGCTGTCCACCCCAAGGTCCTCTCCTAGGAAATCCCAGCAGGACTCTGGCAGCCCTCCCTCCGGGGCACACCACACCCTGGACCGGCAGGAGCAAACTCACACCGCAGAGCCTGCCGCGGCTCCTCCGTCCGTCTCCTCGCCACGCGGACCTCTTCAGCACGTCCCGGGAAACGTCCAAGGACATCTGGTGGTGTCACTCACATGCCCGCCAGCCGGCCTTCGGCACCCCCTCCCTGACGGCTCGTGGGCTCCAAGGCCTTGCCAGGCCTGTCCCAGGGCGTCTTGGGAAGGCTGTTTCCATGCAGACTCTCTGGGGCCGGTGAGAGAGAGGGACCCTGAGTCACCCCTGGGAGGGGTGGCTGGAGCCCAGGTTAGATCTCGGGGTCCTGCTGGTCAGGTATGGGAGGGGGCCAAGGTGGTGGTGCTGGAGGTGATCAGCCCTCGGGGTCACGCGGGGTCAGATGTCCAGCAGGAAGCTGAGGGGCAGTGGCCCGAGGCGGCTCGGCCAGGAAGGCCAGGTGGGGACACACGTGCACCCTGGGGTCACCTGCGGCTGTGCCCGGCCAGCTCTCCCCCGGTCCATTTCTGTTAGAGACATGACTTAACGATCACTCGCACTCACCTCAAGAGAGGAGGAAGGGGCCCGGCCTCCGCGGCACGTCCACAGCGTGCTGGGCGGTGATGGGAGAAGTGGCACGGCCAGTGCAGGTTTGGATCCTCGGCCTGGCTGACCCACAACGAGGTGGGTATTCCCGGGTGACCAGAATCCTGAGGGGCAGACGGCCAGAGGAAGGGGCTGTCGTGACCAGACCGGGAAGCTGCCTCTCCCTTCCCTCTCCCTGTCTCATACGCGTGCGCAGACACTCTGTAATGAATGAAATCATAACAAATAGCTTGAAATCTAAAAAGAAAGATGAAAGGGAAGAGGAAACCAGACCTGAAACAAAAAGAAGAAAGGAAAAGTGAATCAAGGACCAGCAGCTGGCATAATGGCTATGTCACTGGACTCCCATGTAGTCGCCTGCGGTTTGAGTCCCAGACCCGGTGGTTTAAACTCACGTTGGGTGCATGTGCGTGTATGCCCAAGATCCCGAGAGGAGAATGGAGGAGAAGGGACTGCGGTGTGGCCATCCCCTCTGGGGGTGATTTCTCGCTTCTGTCTCTATGTCTCTCTGTCTCTCTCTCTCTTTCTGTTGAGCGCACATGCCCTATAGCAAAAACTTCTCCAAAAAAAAAAAAAAAAGCAGAAGTCAATAAAACAGGAAAGAAAAAGCAATTGAAACAATTGAAAGTCAACCAAAGTAAAACAGAAATGTTTGGAAAAAGAAATACAATGTGTAAGCACCTTGCTGCGGTGACAGAGAAAGGGAGACAGCGCAGGGGCCGAGAGAGGAGAAAGGGGAAGAGGAATTGCCAGTAACCGCATGAGGGAGACCAGGGTGCACGTCACAGCCGTTAGGGCAGAAATAGGGACCGTGACAGACCGCTTCCTGGAAGCGAGAGCGCAGCCTGACAGAGGACAGTTCTCAAAGGACCGAAACACCCAGCCATGCACGGGCGGGAGAGAGCGCGAATGCCCCGTCTGTGCCGTTTCTCAGTCCCGTTCATGATGGTCAGACGTGGAAGCAGCCCCAGTGGCCGGCCGCAGATGCTGGGTGAAGAAACGCAGTGTATATACAGAGCGAAATTCGCTTCGGCCATTTAACAGAGTGAACTCTGGGCCAGCAGGTAGTGTGGAAGCTACAGCAGCTGGGTCCCATATGGCTTACTCCACGGTTCGAGTCCTGGACCTGCCAGCTGGAACATCATGCCAGGTGCATTCGTGTCTGTGCCTAAGATCCTGAGAGGAGGATGGGGGAGCAGCCGTCCCCCTTAGGAGGGAGTTTTCACTTTCCCTCTCTGTCTGTCTCTCTTCCAAGAATGAAGGCACTCTACAGAAAAAAACTGAAAAAAAGAAAAAAAAGAAAAAAAGAAAAAGAATGAACTTCTGTCATTTGAGGTCACATTTCAAGTATGGAAGACATTATGCTAAGTGAAACAAATCGGGCACAGAAAGAATAATTGCACAGGACCAGCAGATGGCGTAATGGTTATGCCGTTGGACTCCCACCTAGTCCACCATGGTTTGAGTCCTGGACTCGGGAGTTTAGAACTTACATTGAGTGTGTGTGCACATGCATGCCCCAAATCCCAAGAGGAGAATGGAGGAGAAGGGATTGTGGCATGGCCATCCTCCCTGAGGGGTGACTTCTTGCTTTTTGTCTCTGTCTCTCTGGCTGGTGCATGTGCCCAATAAAAATATAAAATCTCTCTCCCTAAAAAATAAAGCAGAATCCCACAAGTTCTCACTCACCTGAGGAAGCTAAACCAGTGAGGCTTGAGCAGAGCAGAATGGTGGTTCCTGGGGGCAGGGAGGGCCGGAGGGCGGGAGACACGGCTCATGGATTACAGGGCTTCTTCTTGGGGTGTGAAAACACAACATTCTGAACGTACTGCAGACCACCTTGATGTCTAATTTACGACTAGAAGGGTGAATTCAATATTATATGATTTTTACCTCTATGAACGTATATGCAAAACATTTTGAACAATTAAAAATGGCACATGGCGTACCACACAAACACCACACTAGAGAGCGGGAGTCGCTGTCTGAGCAGCAGAGGGATGAAGCTACCTTTTACAAGTTTTAAAGAGAATGATCTAATTTTATGTATTGGTCATCAGAAAAGTCATGACATATTTTTGCATAGAAAACATAGAAAAATACAACTCCCAAAATACTTCTTTCTTTTCTTTGGAGAGGTTTTTGCTATAAGGTGCGTGTGCTTGCCAGAAAGACAGAGAGAGACAGAAAGTGAGAAATCACCCCCAGGGGGGCTGGTCACGCCGCAATCCCTTCTCATCCGTTCTCTTCTCAGGATCTTGGGCACACACACACGTGCCCGATGTGAGTTCAAGCCACCGGGTCCGGGACTCGAACCGCATTTGACTACATAGGAGTTCAGTGACATAGCCATTATGCTAACTGCTGGTCCCTCAATATTTATTTCTTTATTTTAAATTTTTTTTTGATTTTTT
>NW_006159598.1:1130314-1131630 GCF_000334495.1 Tupaia belangeri chinensis | reverse complement strand
GGTATCTGGCTTCCTTAAGAATGGCAGAGTAGTTCTTGTTTTTCCCTGAGGTAATGCAGGGCTGGTAACCATCATCTTCTCACTGTCCATAGGTAGAGAAAATCCTCCTATACGATATGTTTCTCCATTGGTTTAAGACAGCTAAAGTTTCTTTCTGTTGCTTAAAGTTGCAAGTTCTTAATCCTTGATTTCGGCTTCAGTTTGCTGCAGGCTCGGGGGCCACGTGCAGGCCCGGCGGCGCGCAGGGCAGAGGCCCCCGCCGCGCTCTTTATTTTGAAAATTTGAAATAGGGCACATGCACCCACCAGAGACCCAGGCAACTGCAAGGTGAGAAAGCGAGCCACCAGGTCCGGGGCTCAAAGCCCGGCGGCCCTGTGGAGTCCAGCGCCCCAACCAGCACACCGCCTGCTGGCCCCGGTATCTGAGACTTTAACACAGTGCGTTAACACGGGTCAGGGAAGGAAACTCCACAGAGATCTGAAGTTCACTCTGCCACGAACGTATAAAAGATCTAAATGCATATAGAGCTATCAATGGGCTCTTCTGAAATGCAAAACACGAACACACACGACGTTGCAGCTCCTGTCACCAGGAGCTCCTGAGGTTGGAAGGATAATTCTCTCCCCATGGTCTGTGACTCCTTTGGGGACAGAGTCCATGCCCGGTGTTGAAGTCCCTGTGCAGAGAGGAGGTGGCCATGTGTACGTGGAGGGAGGAGAGGTCCCTGTCACCAACCTGGGCCTCTTATCGCTTGTACCTCGAGTTCCGCCTTGACCATGAGCATTGACCGCCTGTGACCCAAGGATCTGACCCATCGGGACCCACTCTGGCCTTGCAGGACATGCCACCCAAGGGGCCAGCAGGTGGCGTGGGGATTAAGGTGCTGGATTCCACACAGCCAACTTTGCAGATCGAGTCCCGGACCCAGTGGCTTCACAATCATTCTGGGTGTGTGTGCGTGTGTGCCCCAAATCTTGGGAGGATGGAGGGGAAGGAATTTCAATGTGGCCATCCCCACTTGGGGGTTGGGGGAGAGAGTGATTTCTTATTTTTTCTCTATGTCTTCCATCTCGCTCCAGCGAGTGCACAGGCCCTGTAGCAAAACTTAAGGGGAAAAAAGGAGAAGAAGAAGGAAGAAAGGAAAAATAAAAGAAAGGAAATGCTGCACTAAGGGAAGGGTGTGGACAGGGGGAAGGGCTGGGGGGCCTGTGTGGTGTGGACTGGGTGAGCCTGTCCCCCTGGCTCTGGGTCCCAGCAGCAGCCGGGGCAGTGGGTGGGGATCTCCAGGCGCTGTCCCCGCCCCACAGTGACCGGGT
>NW_006159598.1:1125095-1130161 GCF_000334495.1 Tupaia belangeri chinensis | reverse complement strand
CTGGCCCTGCGGGGGTGGGGGGAGGCCCTGGGGGACAGGGAGACTAACAAGGATTACAGCCTGGAACTGCAGGGGCGGCGGGTGGAGGTGCCCGAGGGCCTGTGCGTGGCCGTGCGCTGCTCCTTCTCCTACCCCGAGGTGGGCTGGAACGACTCTGACCCGGTTCACGGGTACTGGTTCCGGGACGGGGCCAATGTAAACACGAACGAGGATGCTCCAGTGGCCACGAACGACCCGGCCAGCACAGTGCGGGAGGAGGCCCGGGGCCGATTCAGCCTCCTCGGGGATCCCAGGACCAACAACTGCACCCTGGGCATCCGTGACGCCAGGAGGAGCGACGAGGGGACGTACTTCTTCAAGATGGAGAGAGGGCCCATTGTGAAGTGGAACTACTGGGGGACCAAGCTCGACGTGCGCGTGACAGGTAAGTGGGGGCCCGGGAGGGCCATGGGGGTGGGGCTGGGACCCCGTCCTGGGAGGGGCTGGGTGAAGGGTCTGGCTCAGGGGAGGGGCTGCCCCTCGGACCCTCCCTCCTGACCCTGCGTGTCCCTCCTCGGCAGCCCTGACCCATATCCACGTCTGGGGGACCCTGGAGTCCGGCCGCCCCACGAACCTGACCTGCTCTGTGCCCTGGGCCTGTGAGCAGGGGACACCCCCCATCTTCTTCTGGTCGGGGACATCCGTGTCCTCCCTGGGGCCCTCCGTCACTCGCTCCTCCGTGCTCAGCCTCACCCCGAGGCCCCAGGACCACGACACCAACCTCACCTGTCGGGTGACCGTGCGTGGGGCCAACGGGACTGACGTGACCCTGATGGGGACCATCCGCCTCAATGTGTCCTGTGAGAGAGGGACCAGGACGGCTGGGACTGGTGGGGGTGTCCCTGGGACAGCAGGGGGGGCTGGTCCCAGGCTGGAGGGGTCGGGAAGTCCCGGCTCTGCCGTCCCCGTTTACGCAGCTCCAGGGGCAGAGGCGAGTCCACGCGGCCTCACCCCCACGCTCCCGTGTCTCCTCCAGACGCCCCACGGAACTTGAGCGTAACTGTCTTCCGAGGGGACGAGGACGCCGCAGGTGAGGAGGGGCCTCCCTGGGGCTGGGGCTGGGGGCTGGTCCGCTCAGGGCAGGGCGGGGCCTCCTTATCCTGGACTCACCTGGGGACCACAGACCTCCTCGTTGGGACCCAGAGACCCTTCCCATCCCAGCCCCCACGGCCTCTCTGACCATCTGTCCCCAAGACTCCTGAGCCCACTGGGTCCCAGGTCTGGGCAGGGCGGCCTCACGCTGCAGAGCCGGCCTCTCCGGCTGCCCGCGTCTCCTGAGCACCCCTGGCCTTCTCCCTCCCGGGGGTCTGATCAGGGATTTGGGGGTGGTTTAGTCACAGGGACACCCTCAGAGCAGCACAGCCCCCTCAGGTGCTCAGTCCACACCCTCCCCCTGGCCGGCAGTGTCCCTGCAGGTGCCCTGAGCCTGGGCGTGTCAGCTGAGGGTGGCAGGGGTGTGGTCGCACAGACCGCCCACTGTCCTCTGCGTCGGTGCCGTGTCACCGTGGGTGACCGAGTCCACACGCATCGTCTGTGGTGGGAAATCTCTTTATTATTTTTAAAACTTTAGTACTATTATAATTTTCTTGTACATTCGATCACTTCACATCATTTGGCTTTTAAAGGGAGTTTACCCAGCATGAGACACGCCTCAGACCCGCCCAGCTGGGAGAGCCCCCGCCGCCCCAACGGGTACCGAGCCACCGCCCTGCCCGTGCTGGGTAGTCTTGGCCTCACTTCCTCTGCCGAGGGGACGCTGCGCCGAAGGGCCGTGTCTGGTCCCCCGGCACACGCCTGTGTCTGTGGGCTCCACTTCCGAACGAGAAGTAGCAGGGCCCGCGTCCCCCGATGTCAGGAGTGGGCCGCATTTTCTCCACGCAGAGCCACAGTCCCCCAATGCCCCTGGGAGGCCAGAGTGCGGGCCCAGCTCAGTCCCGTCCCGTCTCTGAGTTTGTGCCCAGTCCCTCCCCAATGCCCGGCACCGGCCTCCCGGATGTACACGGGCCTGAGCCCTCTCGGCCCTCTTTCTCCTTTCTGGAATGTCCCTCATCCCTCACCTTCAACTAACTGCCTCTTCTCATCCTCCACAACACATTTCAGGCTTAACATGGGTGTGCCTCCTCCAGGAAGCCCTCAGGGACCATAGATAGCACTTACATGGCCTCCTTTACATGGTCTCATGTGCTGTCTTGGAGGGTGGGGCAGTGTGGACCCAACTCACCCCATCACGTGTCATGTGGCCATGTGAGCGTCTGTGCCCGGGTCCCCACTTCCCCCTAGACTGAGTTTCTCAGAGCCCCTCTCAGAGGCACCCCAATAACTCAGCGAAGGGGTGTGCTGTGCCGACATGGACAAAGGGTAAGAGCCTCAGGTGCGCCCCGCTGAGCCGTCAGAGCCGGGAGGTGTGCGAAGACCCAGGGCCTCCCGAGGGCCTCCCAGTGCGTGTCCTGGCCTGATTCCGGGGGTGCAGAGCCCCTGGGTCAGAGATGCCTCACGCCAGCCGGTGCAGAGAGGGGCCGGCCCAGCCACTGGGAGCTCCTGCCTGCTCCTCCCTGGGTCGCTGTCCCAGAGGCTCGGTCCTGCCCCGCCTTCTCTCCAGCTGCCCACGCGGGCGTCCTCCTGTCTACCCTTCCTCTTTCTCTGGACTGCTTTGTCACTCTGACCCTCTGTCTTTTCCTCAGCATCTACAGGCCTGAGGAACCGTTCTTCCCTGTGTGTCCTGGAGGGCGAGTCCCTGCGCCTGGTGTGTGTTGTGGACAGCAACCCTCCCGCCAGGCTGAGCTGGGCTCAGGGAAACCTGACCTTGAGCCCCTCACAGGTTTCGAACACTGGGCTGCTGGAGCTGCCCCGAGTACGTGCCAGCGACGAAGGAGAAGTCACGTGCCGAGCTGAGCACCCTCTGGGCTCTGAGCACCTCTCCCTGCGGCTCTGCCTGCAGAGTGAGTGTCGGGGCCACCTCAGCCCAGCCCACCCCACCTCTCCCCCTCCCAGTCCCTAAGCAGCCCTGGGGGTGAGCAGAGGAGGGGGTGCTGATCCTAGCCTGGGTCTCAGCTCTGAGGCCTTGACGCCACGGGACTGGAGCCCTCGTCACTGGAGGCCCGTCGGGAATGGGGAGGGTGAGGCCAGGGCCGACCGGACCTGCATTCGGGCATGCAGGGAGGGCCTGGGGAGCCCATGGGAAGGTCCGGGTGGCAGGGGAAGGGCCAGGAGCATGGCCGGCAGGTGGACCTGCCTCGTCCCACTTTCCCCAGGGACCTCAGGGCCCATGGCAGAGGTGTTTCTGGTGGCCCTCGGGGAGGCGGCTGTCAAGGTCCTGCTTCTCTGCCTCCTCCTCATCTTCCTCAGGTGAGCACTGTGCAGGGATGAGGGGAGACGGGGAGGATGGGGCTGAGGCTGAGTCCCCGAGCCTCAGAGCGGGGGGTGGGGGGGGCCTGAGGAGCGGGGGGTGGGGGGGACCTGAGTGGATGCAGAGGGCCTGGGGCAGGCAGGGCTGAGTCGGGGTGAGGATTCCACAGAGGTAGTGTGGATGTCCCCAACTCTGGGCAAGTGTCCAGGCTGGGGAGGTACCTGCGCTCCTCAGGGAGGTCCCCAGGACTGGCCAGGCTGCTCCTCCTCGGTCCTCCTTCAGCCCCTCACATGCACAGGGGAGGGGAGTCGGCTGCCCTCTGCCCCCGACCTGACCACACTGAAGTGCCCGGTCTCTCTCAGAGTGAGGTTCCACAGGAAGGAGGTGGCCAAGCCTGCTGTGGGCATGGAGGATGCAAAAGCTGCCAGGGGTTAACCTCTCAGGTGAGTGATGTGGGCGTCTCATCATCCAGCATCGCACTGGACACCTCCCCCAGGAAGGTGCCCAGGGTTGCTCCGTTCCAACCTGCCCTGTACCCCCCCACTCACTGCTCGCCGGCTTCCCCATGCCCGATGACCTGGTGGCCCCATCACTGCAGCCAGAGCAGGGCGTGCTTCTCCAGCGTGACCTCCCTCCCCCCCTGGTCTCCGTGTGGCTAACTCTTGTCCCTCCTTCCTCCTCAGCACGGCTCATCTGGGTGGCCTTCCTCCATCCCGGCCCCGGTCATCCCTGCGCCCTCGCCTCCTCCCTGGGTCCAGGAATCCACCTCACCTCCTGCTCCATCCCTCCCCAGTTCGAGCCCCCAAGCGTACTTCCAGATGCTGCGCGGCCGGACAGCCAGGTGTCCCCTCCATTGCTGAAGAGTGAGGTGACAGCGCCACAGCCTGGGGGGCCTCGCTGACCTGTCTCCTGCAGGCTCCCCTCCCGGGGCCTCGCTCTCGCTACAGGGGAGTCTCACCACGCCATGAGGCCAGGCCTGGTGGGCAGTGAGAGCTCACCGGGGACGTCCTACCATCACGGCCCACTCGGGTCCCCGCATCCTTCCGGCTCAGGCTGTACTGTCACCCAGGCCTGTGAGTGTGAGTGTGTGTGAGTGTGTGAGTGTGAGTGTGTGAGTGTGTGTGTGTGTGTGTGAGCAGAAGAGGGACATCCGGCCGTGGACACAGACCACTCAGCACCGCGCTCGGCTCGTTGGCCACAGAGGAGCATGGGTGTGCAGGCCCGTGGCCTCCGCCACCGCGTGGACTTCTCCAAGGAAGAGATGCGAATAGCCGGCCAGCTCACGGAGAGACGCGGAGTCTGGGTCAGAAACGCAGGCCGGACGCTAGGGGGGCCACGCCACGCCTGTTCGGGTGCTGCCCCTTCGGGTGCTGTCCTGAGACGGGACACACGGAACAGAGCGATGTGCGGGGGAGTGGAGACCCGGACTTGGTGCACGCCGACGACCCTGTGTTGATGTCCTCCGAGACGCAGACCTCCCCAGGGGCTGCAGCCGGCCCTGGGGACATCCTGCAGGGCTGGGAGCTGGACCTGGAGAGCCGCTGGGCACGCTGCTCAGAGCCCTGGCGGCCACAGTCGCGGAAAGGCGCAAAGAGCCCGCACATCGTGGACGGCAGGTGGACGGCAGGTGAATGGCAGGTGGACGGCAGGTGGACGGCAGGTGGACGGCAGGTGAATGGCA
>NW_006159598.1:1123296-1125032 GCF_000334495.1 Tupaia belangeri chinensis | reverse complement strand
GGCCTCCAGGGCCCAGTGGAGCCTGGTGCCTGCAGCAGCCTGCTAAGTGCGAGATGCCTCACTGAGCGAGGAGCCCGGGCCACGGCGGGAACGGGAGTGGAGTGGCGGTGGCCGGCGGGGAGCAGGGGTGCGGGAGTGTGCGGCTTTTTCTGTGGAAACGTGCCGGCCCAGGCGAGGCGGTGGGCGCCACACGTGCGTGTGCTCGGTGCCCCTGACTTTGGCCCCGCATGTGTTTAAAGCGGTAAATGCGTGACACGTCGGACCTCCCCGTGGGCTCGTGGGCAGGGCCTGCGCCTTTCCGGCCGGGCCTGCCCCACCGCAGAGCAGCTCCCGCCACGACTCTCCTCGCCCGCCTCTGCGTCCATCTCGCATCTTCTCCGGCCTCCCATCCTCCCTCTGCCCTCTCAGGGGACCCTGTGATTACCCTGCCCCGGCCACCCAGGACGCATCCCAGTCTCCCGCCCCTACCCACACCTGCCACGCCAACCTCGCCCAGAGCGGTGGCTGCTCTCGGGCTCCGGGTGGAGGGCGGGCGTCTTTGGGAGGACTCGGATGTCAGTAAGCGTCACAAAGGGAGAGGCATAAAGGAAACACCGGAGCCTTTCAGGCCCTAGCAAGAGCACGTCCGGGCGTGCGGGTAATCCGAGGGATAGGGCTCCTTCAGCTCCAGCGTGGAGGTCCGTGTTCCAGGGCCCAGCTGGGCGGGTGTCCTGTCGGCGGGTATTGAGCCTTGCAGGGTGTCACATCACGGGACACAGGAGCACGCGTGTGTCCAGGCCTGCGGGTCTCTGTGTCCCATCCCCTCCCTTAGCCCACCAGGAGTCCATCCTAGGGGACCCAGCTTATCACTAGTCACCCTCAAAGTCTCTACCTTTCAACCCCACGACAGTGTGACAGATTTTGTCTCAACCCCTTTATAATACAACCAGATCCTAAGGCATGAATCCCAGGACACAGCGACACCTCCCCTCCCCTCCACTAGGGGGCACCAGCCTGCGGGGCGGCCGGCCGAGGTTCTGGGCTGGCCCATTGGCTGCAGGCTGGATGTGACCTGGGCTCTCAGGGTGAAGAGGGGTCCTGGCGGGACCGATCAGTGCAGAAGCCACGGGCTGCAGGGGAGCCGGGGAGGGAGGGCTGCTCTCAGCTGCACCTCTGCACGCCGTTGCGCAGGTGCTCCTTTGCACACCCAGAGTGCCCTCTCGTGACCCTGAGCGTGCCCTTTTCCTGTCTTCCGAGTTCTGCTCTCTTCTCCACGCAGTGGGTCTTCCCATGCTTAACACCTGTCATGCGGAACAGGCTGTTCCGCGGTTCTATGGCAAAAATCTAAAAAAATAAGACAGTTAGAATCTGGCTCTGTGGTGTCTGGTGGTTGAGGCAGCTGGATGCCACATGACCGACCCTGTGGTTCAAATCGCTGGGCCCCAGTGGCTTAGAAACACACCGAGTGCGGTGGGTGCTCAAAACCATGGGGCGACGGAGGAGGAGCGATGCGTGTGACCATGACCGTCTCTTCCCCTTCACTTCTCCCCTCATTTTCCCCCTCTGTTCTCTCTGGTGAGTACATGTGCCTCTGGAAAACCAAAAACAACAACAAAAACCTCTTAGGAAGTAGAAAAGAAAGTAAGCAGACTGTGAGAACATACTTGAAACATGCATCTGACAGTTCTATCCAGAACACGGAAAGGACCCTCTCCCTCTCTCTCTCTCCCTCTCTCTCTCTCCCTCTCTCTCTCTCC
>NW_006159598.1:1120343-1122684 GCF_000334495.1 Tupaia belangeri chinensis | reverse complement strand
CTCCCTCTCTCCCTCTCTCCCTCTCTCTCCCCCTCTCTCTCTCTCTCTCTCTCTCTCTCACACACACACACACACAAATACGCAAACCAAAACCCCTTGAAGGAAATCACAGACTGGGGAGTCGATCTTCCTCTCTGTAGAGAGGGCAGCCATGCCAACAGCACGCGACACGTGCTCGGCAGCTTTTCTTCTTAGGGAAGCCCAAGTCGCAACCAGAAGCGCTCATCCTCCGCACTGGGGAACGGCCGGCACCCACCGGGACCCCTCTGCGCACCTCACCTGCCAGGCAGCAGTCCCGGAAGAGGGTGCCCACTCAGAACGCTGCGCCCTCTGCTCTGCGGGAGAAGATGCTCCACGGCTCTTGCCAGAGAGATGGAGAGACACAGAAAGACAGGGGATGGCCACACCACAATCCCTTCTCCATTCTCCCCGGGGGTTTGGGCGTGCACGCGCACGCCCCTGGTGTGAGTTCTAAGCAGCCGGGTCTGGGACTTGAACCGCGGTTGACTACATGGGAGTCCAGCAACGTAATCATTAGGCTGTCTGCTGGTCCCTCTATGGTTCTTTCTTTGGAGTGATTTTGGAAATTTTTCAAAGTCGCTGTGTCTTATATAGGTATATATATACGTGTGTGTGTACATATACATGTATGTGTATATATGTGCATATACGTGTATATTGTGCATGTGTGTATATGTGTGCATGCATGTATGTGTGTGCATAAGTGTGTATGTGTATATGTGTGTATGTGTGTGCGTGTGTATACGTGTGTATATGTGCATACTGTATGTATGTGTATATATGTGTATAAATGTGTGCATGTGTGTACATGTGTGCATATGTGGTGTGTGTTGTGTGTATATTGTGTGTATACATGTGTATGTGTATATATTGTGTGTGCGCGCACACACACACACACACACACACAATCCCTTACCAGTCTGCAGTGCGTACTTGCTACCTGACGCTGTGACATACGTACAGGTTGTGGGGAAGAAAGGCTGTCCCTGTGTCTTGGGAGGGACCGAGAACAGAGCTTATGAACTAAACGGCACCGGCCGGGTAAGCAGGGGGAGAGCGCGAACACCCCGAGCGCAGGGGCGTCAGTCACAGAGAGGCGGCGAGGATGCCACCCCTGTGCGGTCTAGAAGCTCCCAGCCACAGTCGGTCTCCTGTGTGGGCGGTCCTGTTCCCGCGGAGGGCAGGCCTGGGAGGGGCTCCTGACCCCGCACCCTGTGTGGAGGCCCAGCCTCCAGCAGAGAAGGGAAGTCCCGGAAGCCTCTTCCTGCGCGTTGCCCAACCCGGGCGAGTCGGGCACTGAGGTTGTTCCGAAACTCTCAGGACCTTCCTCTCTGCACTTCCAGGGACAGGCCACAGCCACTTGGACTGTCCACATGACAAGGTCCACTCCCAGGGCCAGCCCCCAGCCACTTGGACTGTCCACATGACAAGGGTTTTTTGTTTTTTTGAGACATTTTTGCTATATGGTGTGTATGCTCACTGGAGAGAGAGAGACAGAAAGCAAGGAATCACCCCCAGGGGGAATGGCCACACCACAATCCCTCTCCTGCATTTTCCTCCTGGGATTTTGGGCATGCACACACATGTGCCCGGTGTGAGTTCCAAGCTGCCAGGTCTAGGACTCAGACTGTGGTTGACTCTGTGGGAGTCCAGCGACGTAACCACTTTGCCATCTGCTCGCCCTGACAAGTGTTTTTATGCTAACGAGCCAACTCACCCTTGGCTGGAGTGTCCTGGACAATGGGTGGTCTTAGGAGGGCTGGTGGTCGGGGAGCTTTGTGATTGGAAAGTTGGGGCTTTCAGCCTCAGCCCTGGCCTCAGAAGACTGGGGGACTGAGGACTCACTGACCACCAGGGCCCACGCCGTCAGCTGGGCTCTGGTCCTATGGAGGTTCCTGGACTAGGCGTAGAAGCCCCCTGTTCCCCCCAGTTCCTGGCCCTCGCTCAGCCTCCTCCTGGCTGTCAGCTGGACCTTTGGCCTTTGTAGTGACCCTCATAATAAACCAGGAATTCCACACATCCCTGAGTTCCAGGGCTGCTGAAGCAATTCAGTGTACCCCGGGAACAGGTCTCTGGGGTCTCTGGCCTGTGGGGTTTCTGGCCTCTCTGTGCTAAGGAGGAACAGCCCAGATGTGTGGGGTCTGAGGTTCCTCTTCTGTGAAGCCCAGACCTGGAGCTCCTCCCCGGCTTCCATGGGTCCCGGCCCTGCCCCTGCCGTCGCCTTCCCCTCTGCTCACACAGGAAGCCCAGGGACCTCAGCTCCGAGATGCAGCCTCTGCTGCTGCTGCTGGCCCTCCTGTGGGCAGGGGGGTGGGGGGGG